>NC_137098.1:55746252-55898752 GCF_949357685.1 Gobio gobio
GGCGTTACCATTCAGGCTGCTGTTTTTGTTCCGCGAGGCTCTGATCATTGAGAAGTGCTCAGCCGCCGAGATGATCTCCCTCCTGGCCATGGCTACATCCTCTCGCCTGCCTGTCACAACAAAGACTGGCTCCTCTCCCCGCACTGGAGTTTTGATATATGTATTGGTCTTTGCTCGCAGGGCTTTAATTTTGCAACCTACAATTGTGAGAAATCAAAAAACAAAAATAAGACAAGGCACAAATCTGGCACAAAACAAAAAGATGCAGGATGGGTGCAAGCACGTAGTCTAGGGGGACAACAATTTGGTCATTTTTTTTTTTTTTGGTGCGGCATAAATTCAAACCACATGCTCGGCTACTTGACATACAGGGTCAAAAATAGCACAGGGGGAAAAATGCATGCTGAATTCAGGATTTTCCAGAGAGTCTGACCCAACGCAACACTCTAATCATACTGTCAACAACTTGCTTTGTCCCTTCGTACCTCTCAGATAACCCATAGAACATGTTGTCGCCTAGACCTAGGCTATATAATGATGTTTCCTGGTTAAGGAAGGCTATTCCCAATTGGCTAAATAGGGAGTGTAAACAAAGTCCATTGAGACAAAGAAAGAAAGAGCCGCTACTTCAAGAAAATGGCACTTCAGTCTAGATATACAGGAATGTTGTGTATAAACGAGATGACACGTTAAAGGTACATATGATTGGGTTGTGTCAGTGCTCCCTTGCTTTTGTTTGGTCGGACATAAGGAGGGCAGTGCAGTTGAAAATAGGCTATAACCTACATTCCCTATACATCATACATGCACATGACTACACATGTTACAATAACACAACGCGAGTCTATACAGCCGCATGCACACATTTACTTCAAGATGATGATGATTACCTTGTCTGCCGACAATTTCGGCAACATGCTCGGAGCTGGGAACGGGAACGCATTCGGTCATGTTCACGCTCTTTTTCCTGGGCTCGTTGTCATACAGAGAATTCTCGTCGTTATCCAGTCCGAGCAGGGAGAGCTGGTCCAGGGCGATCTGTAGGGCTCTTTGGTCATCCAGGGCGTCCCCCTGCCCGCCGCTGCCGCTCCGCTCCATGTCGGCGAACAGCGAACTAGGCATCTTGGATAGGTCTGGAAACAAAGAGGGAAAACTTACAGGAGGAGGGTGGGATTGAGCTGGGAACGGCTGGTTTAAAAAGCTCCACGGGTGCGAATTCAATGCGCGTCCTTTTTCCTTGTGTCCAAATAATAGTCATAGAAATCAGTGCAATCCCGACGTGTGGAATAAGCGTTATTCCCGGAGACTGGAATGCCGGCGGTGGCAATATTCCCCTTTGAGTGCGCACCCCTCCCTTGCAGCTCGTTTCTGTTCGCTGTCTGACTCGCTGCAGCCAGACGCGGCACTACCGGAGAATATGTGCGCATGACGTCACCCCGGTCGGACGGGGCAGGGACGGTGCGGCGCTGGGTTGTGATTTGCATACGCCGCGCTGATTGGACGGGGTCTGGATGGAAGAGAGAGGGGGGGTGACCGAGTTCAGCCACAGCTCGTCGCGGCCCGCCCTTTTCTTTTGTGGTCTTATTAAAAAGCAACATAACACATTTTATGTGAATTACAGTTATTGTTTAACTTTCTCGTTTTTATAATACTTCACCCAACAGTGTGGTTAAAACGTGCATTAATAAATAGCTGTTGGTTTACATAACTGTAGCCTATATGCTGAGGTGTAGTGCGTCTGTTGTTTAGCACCCTTGTCTTCTGTGAGTTCTTTGTGGGTTATAGATTTACTTGCATTAAGGTGAAAATGCCCAAAATCAAGTCGAAAAACAGCACTTTAAGTAGATAATGCCGAATGTTCACATTCGGGCAGTATAACAGTAACATTTTTAGCCTCTTGTTAACACCCAGGTTGTATGTGTAAAAAGTTTTACACATAAAGAAATGAGCATTTAAATATTATTAAAATGATGTACGCCGATCTTTTCTTCTACATGGAACTGTATGGATGCCATCATGTTGTCATCACATGACCAGCCATGTTGTGCAATTGACTGGGTCACTTATAACATCATCTTTACATCCAGACAGTGTTCATGACACTTCACAGAGCATAAATCAGGCTAACCAAACAATATCCATTGTCATGATGTGTGCACATCATCTATCTGGGCTGATGGGTGCCATTAAAGCCAAATCCACTGCAATTATTAGGAGCCAGCTAAATGTAAACAAAACCGTTTGTGTGCGTCATCATTATTAGTCAATCCCCAAATAATCATTTGCATTTGGAGTATATTAGTTGTTTTAGTTTGTGTCTAATTTAGATTATTTAAAGCAATCTATAATTATTTTATTTAGATTTTCTCCAAGTGACCTTTTACATGTGCTTTTCAAAAGCCTCAATGAAGGACATGCCAAGGCATGCACTCTCTTTGTCTACTGCACACTCACTCCCCCTCTCTCTCTCTCTCTCTCTCTCTCTCTCTCTCTCTCTCTCTCTCTCTCTCTCTCTCTCTCTCTCTCTCTCTCTCTCTCTCTCTCTCTCTCTCTCTCTCTCTCTCTCTCTCTCTCTCTCTCTCTCTCTCTCTCTCTCTCTCTCTCTCTCTCTCTCTCTCTCTCTCTCTCTCTCTCTCTCGGTCTGAAATATGTTTAGCATCCATTCACATTTCGGTTACAGCATGCTTATAAAGTGTACCACCAGATTTGTATAATTTTATGCATTTATTCAAAACACGCAAAGTCTCTGCCAAATGACACCAGCCTCTCCTTCTCTCTCGTCTCACAAGGATTGTGTTAAACCATCTAATTTCCGTGAGATGTCCTCATGTATACAACTCAGCCAGTAACATTTGCCAGAAAAAAATATTAATATATCAAAATAGAAAATGTATTAATGCTTCTTAAAAAACAATGGACCCCTTATTCAGTCAATATGGTGGTGACCTGATGCAAAACAAGCTTCGTAATCATTTATTATTGTCATGTTAAAATGAGCCTGTCTCCATACCCAAACAAACATGCATTTTCTTCACAATTCCAAATCAATTTCTTCACAAGTGCATGCGAGTAGATGCCTAATCAATATTTCACCCCATCCACAAATATTGGCATAGACACAGTTAATGGCCAGTTAGCTATTAACAATACTCTCAAGCACTCTGCCGTTGGCCGGTATGTTAAAGAGCATGATGGAAGTGCTTATTGGTGATCTCCCAATGGATCCCAAAGCATCTACAGGCAAATGCGCCTTTTGTGGCCCGAGCGGGAAGACAGGGTGGGGGCTGGGAAATCTGCTTCTTTTTGCACAAAGAAAATTTCAAACCAATTGAGGGGCATTGAAACGAGAAGCACTTTCTTTGTCACCTCACTCCTGATGAACAATAGGTATGCTAATATTAACTGCCCCCAAACCTGAGAATGTGAGTCAGGGGCTTTTTTTGTTAATATTCACCCCCTTTTTTTTTTTTTTTTTTAGTTTAGCGCTAGCTGGCTCACAATCCCAGCTTAAAATCTGCATTGAGAAACATCTGGAGGTGGGAATTATGCTAAAGCCACATGTATGGCTCTCTACGCTTTTTAGATTCAGAAGCTCAGAGTGAGTCACTTTGATTTGTGATTTGCATAGTTATAGACCTTACTCCACAGTATTGTGAAATCAAACGCATAACAAAGCACTATAATATATAAGTGTATATATTTACATGTTGACTGCTTTTCAGTATTTACACGCATTATCATGTTTCATATGTATTTAACGCTGGACTGCACACACTGGGATAAAGTTGACCATTCTGAAAGATATCGCATTGCATGTCCAATGACGATCAATCGCACTTACAGACTGTGGAGAACAAAGGCTGAGGAGCAGCCTCTGTACGTGCTGGCTTCAATCCTCCTTACACACACACACACACACACACGCAGAGCCAGCGGTCGAAAGCCTCAGCCACAGAGTCTGTTTAAAAACCACTACTTCGCATGTCTTTCCAGATCCGTTTCAAAAGTGGGTATGATTGATGTCCTCTCTGCTGCCCAGATGGAGTGACAGACGGAAGATCATTGTCATGACACAACTTTTACGAGGACATCTTTTTCCTGTTAAACTCGTTTTATGACAACTTGCACATTTTACTGCATCCCAAGAAATAGGAAAACGTTTTATTAAACAATAGCTGTGATGGTTCCTTTCAATTTTTATGAAATGTTGTTTATCTAGACTGGATAATCTTTATGAGTACAGTTTGAAAGACAACAAATGTCACTAAATTATTTTTAATAATTGTATTATTACATTTATAGATGATTTTGCTTATTTTATTATCATTAAAAAAATTATCATGTAATAATAATAATTAATTATTCATTCATAATTCATTCATTTTCATACTGGAAAGTCCTAAAACAATCTAAAAGCTTTTGGAGGTGCTACATATGCAGCAGGAAGGGTAACAATCTTTTAAAAGGTCAGAAATAATATAAATCTATAAGACTACATAAAAAATAAGTTATGTCAATTAATCATATTTTCCTCTATAGAGTTTCAGAAGAAACCTCTCGATTGTCTCAAAGTGCACTCAGATTGGCCAATTTCTGCTATCAAAACTCATCCAATTCCTCCAAGACCAAATTATCTGAACTAAACTATCCACAGTTGCATGTATCTCCAAAGGAATTTTAGGAGAAACAACTGACACAAAGTTGATTCTGCAAAAGAAAATAGCACAAACTCCATTAGGTCACCTGAGCAATGAAAGAGCAACCTCTGAGCCATAAAACATCCCTCTGGCTGTGCCGCTTTACACGCCTGGCGTATGATTTCCCAAGCGCGCCAGTCAAAATATAACCTGCTTTCTTTCGACTAGCACCTTGATGAATCATGGTCTTTCTATAAGTTTTCACTCAGTTCATTTAAGGTTCTTGGGTGATCTTAGGCCAGCACAAATAAGCAGAGCGCAAACGTCTAGAGTGGATTCGACATACATAGGTCACCCATGCTTGTTTTTTCACATGTCCACCTTTGGCGGCTTGGAGAGGCCACTTTAACGCATGCGATATTTGCTGTTTTGCATTAGGAGTTAACCAGCTGCTTAGCCGCGATTACCAGGCTGCTCTTTAATGAGAGGAAGAGGGGCTTAGCTTGGCATGACCCAGACCTGTCTGAGTGCAGCACGGCCATGAGATAGCTAATAAGCCAACAGTCCCTGCTGTCTGGCCGGAAAAAATACGAAACAAAGACAGGGAGGGAGGGATAGCATGGACAGTAGAGAAATTAGAGAAGAAAGGTCACAGATGACAAAGTCTGACATCATCTGTTATGGTTTTTGTGTGTGTCTCCTGGATGCATGTATTGCACTTGCATTCGTTTTCTAATGCAATAATGCGTTGTTTTAAGTGCTATGAAACCGTGTGATATAATCAAGACTATTGAAACCCCACCTCTCTCCCTCTCTCTCTTTGTCTGCACCGATGAGCGCATTGAACACAGACACATGGCAGTGTTGCGTAATTGAATATGCAGTTTGCAGCTCCACATCACTGCAGCTTACGACTGCAGTAAAACCTTATCTTAACACAAGCCGTCCCGTTACGTGCACACCCTTTCCAGCAATTCGTTCAAATGTGCATCAGTCTGACATGTTACGTAGGTGAAAAGGTAAAGTAGGCCAGTGCTGCAGTGGTGCAGTGTGCGTGTTTGCATTGGCCCATCCCTTCGCAGACTGCTACCCCGCACTGACACACTGAACTCGAGTGCCACTGATTCGCCTCCTCCCATTGGCTGCCTGCCAGACGCCCGGAGAAGAAGCATGCAGCAGAGCAGAGCAGAGCGCAGCGGCAGGACAGCTGGGGCTGCTCCCCCACAATGCACCACTCCCACCCAGACCCTCCTAATCCATTCTGCCTCTGCGCTCGGCCCCTCCCGCCTCCAGCGCCGCCGCAGAACCCTTCCGATGCTGTACAACCCTCTGCGTCTGACTGTTCTCAGCCAGAACGAGGGAAGTCCGCGCCTATTGCGTTAAATAATAAACGATAAATCTCATCAATATTTAGCAGTCTGGATGCATGACTCTTTATGTAAAAAATGACATTGTTCAACAAATACAGGGACAATGACAAACACATTAGTACACGGCAAGGTCGTAACCATTGATCTTTTTATTTAAAGAATTTAAATAAAGGAATTAACGTGGTTTAAGGGAACAAACAATACAGAAACAGCAAAAGAACTAGAATTAATTGTCAAGTAAAACATTTGAACTATTTTATTTTGAAATATGCGCACATTCAATCGTGTTAATCGTATGCCTAATATCCCATAACAGCTTTGGTAATGTTACTTGTCTCATCACATTCAATTACATGAATCACGTAAATGACAGTCTATATTTTCAATTCAAAACGGTGGAATTTGACAAAAAGTGGAGTAGTTTGCATTATTGGATATTATAGTTGGTCATATAACATTTCTATCATACTAGAAACTAAAGTAAAAAAATTTTTTTAGCTACTTACCTTGCAGTTGTTACCTCGCTACTTACCATTCCATTGTTAAAGCTGCAATCCGTAACTTTTTTGAACTGCATGCGTCTTGCGGAAGAACATTGCAGCCGGAGCTACTTCTCACTGTTTATGTCTATGGCGAGTCACGCAGGGACTGTTCCTACCAGTTCCTACCAGACCGGTCTGAAATAGTCCCAATATAAACACTTATTATAAGTGTACCATAATGATCCAGGGCAAGACAAAAACACGGTTTGGAAAATGGATTCATGTTGTACATTCTCATTATATGATTTTTGTAAATCTTGAACACAAAAAAAGTTACGGACAGCAGCTTTAAAGCTGAAATGTCGCGCTGGAATTCGCATTTGGCGTAAAGCCTGCCTTCTGTGATTTGATTGGCCATCTCGATAATTTTGACAGAGTGATGACCTATTTTTGTAGGCTAACCCAGGAGTTAGCATCCCATTGGTTCATGTGAGGAAAAAAAAAACAATAGGATTTTTCCATATTGAAATAGAATAGTTTGCAAGAGCGCGCTATGAAAGACTGCCTCTGCAGAAGAAGATCAACGCCTACTTCATCATTGCAACTTTGGCCCCGCCCACTGGCGTGTTAGTGAGATGACAAGGAGAGAAGAGCGATACAGGCTCACTGGACTTAATGATGCTTTGTTTGTTGTTAGGATGACAAAATGTTTTAAAAATGAAATGTGTGGCCTGTCAGAATGTTTTGTACAGCTCTTTTCACAATACACGTTGTTTCAAAGCAGCATTACAGAAAATTTGATTTGTTAATGTCTATGTTATTTTAATATCGTCATGCCATATAGTTGCATTTAGAGGATTAAAACAATCAAGTAGTTCAGAATATATCGCCCTAGTTGAGCATTATTTATTTCTATTCTATACATTTCACTGTGGATTCTGTGCAATTTCGGCGCAGGCTTTACAGACACACTTTTACGTTATGGACAGTACTGCGACAACATGTAACTAACTGGGTTCATTCTACTGATCTGTGACCAGCGATTTCTGAAACGATAAAACAATGCAGCTCTTTAAAAAAATATTACTGGTGTGTGTTTTATGTTGTCGAATAAATGTGAAAGTATCTTGAGCTTGTGTTCACCACAGACCTTATTTTAGGCTTTTAACCAAAATCCCATAAAAAAAAAAACATTGACTTCGGGACGATGGAACCGGAAGTGCTAAAATGCTAGTTTCCGGGTTTTGGCCTACAAAAATACGTCATCCCTGCCGCACTCTACTGACAAATAGATTCATTCATAATGAAATATACAACTACTATAAGTATATCCAACTTAACCTGGATACTTATAAATATATAAATCTCAACTGCTTGTTTTTGATATCGTCAAAAATATAAACTATATCAGCCAGATTGGATATATAGTATTTTCTACCTGCATGCATACACGTAAAGCAATACAATATAGAATATACTGGCTGTGTGATTGTTTATATAGTTTCAAAAAGCAAACTAACATCGCACAGCTCTATATATAAAGTTATATAAAATATATATTAATCCAACTTGATCCGCATACATACAGTATAATCACATTTCTGAACTACTTGATTTATTGTATTGTTGAAAATGTAAAATATATAATCGCCCAGCTCTGATCTGCTAAATGCAACTATATGGCATGACGATATTAAAATAACAGAGACATTAACATCATGATTTTCTGTAAAGCTGCTTTGAAACAACGTGTATCGTGAAAAGAGCTGCACAAATCATTTTGACTTGACTGACTGCTGCATTTAATTTTTAAAACATTTTGTCATCCTAACAACAAACAGAGCATCATTAAGAATATCAAATATTGGGGAACAATGTGACCATTTGATTATTGGGGGCTCTGGTAGACAGAAATGACGAATGGGGAGGTCTGGTGTTCGTGCCCAGCGGTGCGCCGGTTAATTGCGCTACTAATGAGCAAATAGAAGCTGTGCAGCTTTTACAGGGAGGTCATCGGGTAAAGATGCTCACCGTGCCAACTTCCAGTGCCCAGGATGGGATCGCTGACAAAAGGCATCCACTCAACCCTAAACAACAGAAGAAACAAGGTGTTTCAGACAGCTCTGCCTCACAAAAGCAAAGAAAATAGGCCCACCACTACAGCCCCGAGGAATCACTTTAAATGAAGCAGGAAGAAGGAAGGGATGCAACAATCACCATCACTCACTGTGAGGCTGTGGGGGACAAACGGGACTCGAATCATTCACAGACAAACACAGCGCATTAGATAGACTTCTTGCTAACTTGTTGAGTCTTAGATCGAAGGGGTACATTTATAGTTTTTACCTTGATACTTGATACAAAAAAATGGGACGTGGGAAAAATCCTGGTGGCCTGCCACATATCGGAAACGGTAATGTGAGTCAGCAGGGCAAAGTTCATCGCTCATCCTGCTAGCTTTGTTTAGGAGTGTCAACTTTCCTTTAGAGCATAATATACAAATCAAGTGGGATCTCAAAAGCAGCTTTTCCCATACAACTTTTTAAAGAGAGACTACTTATTTGTAACCACAGCCTAGAGGCGGGTTTGCCTTTCTTTGAGAAGGCTCACTCGCTGTAAGGCATGTTCTTCTCGCTTCTTTCCATTAATCAAGCAAGTGTATAAATAAATACCATGTTGTATATGCTCTTTTTTCATTCAGCATGGAATTGGGTCAACCACACACATTAACCAGTTTCGTTCTTCCTCAGCTTCTGCATATTTCCTTCTCTCTCTCTCTCTCTCTCTCTCTCTCTCTCTTTCTCTCTCTCAGTCCAGATGCACTGCAGTTTAGCAGCAGCTGGATTCAGTTGAGGAGTAAAGAAATTGTGTGCTTACACAAGGTAGACATGAAGTTTTGTTTTTGAAAAACTAGGGAGTGTCTTGAGTAGAGATTTGAGGTTCCACCCCTTAACATAGGATTTTTGGGGATTTTAAACTTTTCGTTTTGTGGCCAATTCTAAATGCTAATGTACTCACAAAAGTTAAGCAATTTTTAGCACATACTGTATATGTCAGGGAATAATACGGATGCAGTTGCAGGTAACAGAAAAGTTTATTTCGAGCTCAGAAATGGACACAGGGAAAAATGGCAGGAACAAAAAAACAGAAAAAGAATCCAAATCAAATGTCCACAGGTCCGGTGAGCACTATTAAACAAGGACAGTTCCCAACGTCAATGACGCAATATAGAGGAGTTCTCAGATGAGCGCGTGACGCAATATAGAGGAGTTCTCAGATGAGCGCGGTGGGCGCAATGAGCGCGCAGAGGGGAAATTCCCCGATGATGGCGAAGAGCACGCAGAGAGGGGATTCCCAGAAGAGAGCGGTGAGCGCGGTTAGAGGGATTGGAGCGATGATTCCGAGCTTCCACAGAGCGGGGATCACCTGGGCAGGTAGCAAAGGAATAAGGGTCTGGCGGGCGAGAAGGAGAGAGGTAGAACCAAGAATAATAAACAAGAAAACAAACAGTACTAGGAGTCTGGAATTGCACGACACGGCAAGACTTGACAATAACGAAGATCGGTCACGAGCGAAAGCAGTGCACAACATACAACAACGGTCGGACAAACAAGCGAGAAAGAGAGAATCTAATATAGGGGAGAATAATGATGGGAAATAAGCAACAGGTGTAACTGTGAACACAAATGAGAATTAGGGATAATGAGTGGGAGGGGAAACACCACAAAGACAGCGAAACACCTGGCCAACTAGTCAACACAGACCATGTGCGCAAGAAAAACAAAGCACGCAAAACACGGAGACAAAACAGGATCAGACCAAAGTCATTACAGTACCCCCCCCCCCCCCCCCCTCCAGGAACGCCACCTCACCTCGTCGCCGACGGAAGTCCTCAATCAGAGCCTGGTCCAGAATATCCCGAGCCGGAATCCAACACCTATCCTCCGGACCGTAACCCTCCCAGTCCACCAAATACTGGAAACCCCGACCACGGTGTCTAACGTCCAAAAGCTTTCTCACAGTGTACACTGGAGAACCATCCACTAGACGAGGAGGGGGGGTGGCGGGGAAGAAACAGGATTAAGATGGGACCAAAACACAGGTTTAACCCTGGACACATGAAAAACAGGGTGAACCCGACCAAGAGTGTGAGGAAGCTTGAGCCGCACTGCCACCGGACTCAGGACCTTGATGATGCGATATGGCCCAATGAACTTGGGAGCCAGCTTACGAGAAGACCCCCGGAGAGGCAAGTCCTTGGTGGATAGCCATACCTTTTGACCGTAAACATACTGGGGAGCTGGAGTCCGGTGACGGTCGGCTGCCGCTTTGGTCCGTCTGGAAGCCCGGGCCAGGGCCTCCTTAGCCCTCCTCCAGGTGCGACGACACCGACGGACAAAGGCTAAGGCAGACGGAACCGCGGCTTCGGGTTCCTGTGCAGGGAAAAGAGGTGGTTGATAACCCACAGAACATAGAAAGGGAGACATACCCGTAGACGCTACCGGCAGGGAGTTGTGGGAATATTCAACCCACGGAAGCTGCTGACTCCAGGAGTTCGGATTACTTGACGTCAGACAGCGGAGAGCTCGCTCGAGATCCTGGTTTGCTCGCTCGGCCTGCCCGTTGGTCTGGGGGTGAAAGCCTGAAGACAGACTCGTTGAGGCCCCGATCTGTCTACAGAACTCTTTCCAAAACCGAGAGACAAATTGGGGTCCTCTGTCGGAGACCACATCCACCGGAAGACCATGGATCCGGAAGACGTGGTCCACCACCACCTGTGCTGTCTCCTTGGCGGAAGGGAGCTTGGGTAAGGAGATAAAATGGGCCGCCTTGGAGAAGTGATCCACCACCATGTGCGCAAGAAAAACAAAGCACGCAAAACACGGAGACAAAACAGGATCAGACCAAAGTCATTACAGTATATGCTTGAAAAAAAAAGCAGTTTCTCTTTGGGGAAATGGACCAAAATACTATACTGATGACTTATTCTGCACTAAGATTTTTGTCCATTAAATGCTCTTTAGAAAAAGGGGAAAATTAATAAAAAGTGTGGAACTGTTAATGTTCTTTAAACATCTACAACATACAGCACAAGTAGTGTAGCCTGATTCACAAACGAGTCGGTTCTTTTGAATCAGCTAAAATACTTCAAAATCAGACTCTAAATCAGTGGTTCTTTTTTTGATATATGTTCTGTAATGACAGCTGCTTTTTATTTACAGAAATTGGTTGTGGGAATATATTAAAATAATTAAATTAAATAAAAAAAAGTTGTTTATGACCAATGAATTTACATGAAGATGTTGGTCACTAGTTTTTTAAAAATTATTATTATTATTATTTACTCTTAAATAGCCATTTCAATTTGATAAAATATGTTAGCACTTGACATATAACTAAAACATATGTCATAACTTGACATATAATTCTATTCATAATATAAATTTTGATGACTTTCTAAGATCTTATTAATTTCCATTACATTACCGGGTAAAGATAATAACACTTAAGATTTTCTCATATATCTAGGTTTTCAGACGTTGGGAATCCTGGTTCTTAAATAACATTGGCTGTTGTTAAGGAAACAAATTAAAATGAGAAATATAGGCCCAGTTTCCCAAACAAGGCTTAGATTAAGCCAGGATTAGGCCTTAGTTCAATTAGGACATTTAAGTAGCTTTTATAAATGTGCCTTAGAAAAAAACATTACTGGTGTGCATCTTGTGACAAAACAATGGCACTGACGAATTGTAATATATGTCACTGCAAGTTGCTTTCAGTTAAGACAGCTCAAACATGCATTTACTTAAGCCTTGTCTGTGAAACCGGGGGAAAGTGTTTTAAAGGGCACCCATTATGCAACATAAATGTGTGTTGGCAGTGTGTGTACTCAACCACCCTATAATAGTAAAAATCCACCCTTTTTTTAATCCCCATAAATCATAAGCTGTGTCTCAGAACAAGCCGTTTGCAGATGGCAAAGTGACGTCACATTTGACAGGCCCCACCCATGAGTGTTGATGGACACTAATAGACCCCGCCCTCAGAGAGCTGTACAAATTCAGAGCATTTAACAGCAGCATTCAAGTAAGAAATGTATTCTTAATAAAGCTACTAAAGTTCATTCAGTCAAGAGTCGTGAGTGATTTTCTGTTTATCTTTTGTTGTTTGATTCATATTAACAGCAGATATAGCAGTAGGTACTGCATATTACACTGCTTTCACTTTAATACACAGATCTAGGATTTCTGTACTTGCTGCATACGTGCACAGACATAACCAACTGTTTTCATGTGAACTTTGTGTACTTCTGACATAACCTTGTGTGCATTTGACAGTTTAATCGCAATAACACATGAAAGAGAACTAGTCTAGTTTAAAATAGACCCTTTTCACAGACTGTGATGGTCATGGTCATCATTATCGTAAATCCTGCAAAATCCTGTATTTTCGTTTTTAAGAAAATGTATGTACATTTATAACACTAATACTTTGTTTTATATTACTTTTGCATCTAATTACAAAAAAAAAAAAAAAAAGTTACCGCTGCTGTGAGGATTTTTCTAGTGTCTATGGGAATGATGGTCAAAATTAAAGTCCTCTTGAAATCAAAATCGATCTTATTTACTTTGTTAGCCCACATTACAGGTCTTAGGGTGAACAATTAATCCGTGCAAGTTAATACACATAAAAAAATTGTTTCCCGTTGTAATTTTTAATCAAAATCTGAAAAGTAACTTCCGTTCTTGAATGGCGTTCCCTTTCCGATGACGGCAGTTTGACGGCTTGGGTTTGACTATCCTTAACCACTCCCCTCCAACCGTTAGTCTGTTATGAGTCTGAGATGGACAGGAGGAGCGCTGAAGTAAAACCCTGCCCTCTATTCAATATTCCGTTTCGCTTGGAAATACGTCACAGCACTAAAATAAAATCAGTTGCAACTTCCGGTTCACTGGGACTTTAACATCTTTCTCTCTTGCACTGCCGTTATCAATATCACTAAATTTTGCCCCTCTTTTTGAAAGTTATGAAATCACTATTGTGGAGTTTTTCTTTTGCTATTTGTGCAAATGGGGGCACAACAAATATATTTAATGTATGCTCTCATTCACCGCTATAAAAGTTAATCCAACTATGGCGACTTCCACTCTGAGAAACCCGGAAATTAACATCCAGCTCTCTGTGTGCATGCGTCGGGTGTGTGTGTGCTCAAATTGAGTGATGAGGCTTTAAAACGCATGCAGATGATAATATTTCATGATGATGAAGAACGGCAATGTCACGTGAGCGTGTCCGCGATAACTTCTTTAATTAACTTTTTACAATACTTAAGGGTTGTGAGACTTGCTAGTTCAACAAAAAAAAAACAACAACATTAAAAGATGTAACTATCTTAGATAAGTAAAAAAAAATTTTTTTTTAAATAATGCAGTCATTAAGGTGTCGGAATTAGAAGCAGAATTGTTTCATTCCGTACGATTCCAATGCCTAGTCTTGAGATGGTAGAGACGAACAGGAATCAGATTTGAAGTTCCATTGACTCCAGGCTGCATTGATTGCTGCTTGGAAGGCAGCCAGGCCCGAGGCAGCGGCAGTAACAGCAGTAAAGCCCGACTGCCTGCCTGCCTCCCTCCCTCCCTCCCTCTTTCTCTCTCAGCGCAGGAGCCGCTGCATCGAGGAAGAACTCTCTCTGAATGCAAGCCCTGTTCTCAACTTGTGGGTCATTCCTCTAGAGCTCTGCTATCTGATCACAAACTGAGTAACTGGCTCCCATACAACCTAAATCAAATCCAAAGAAACCTCTGGCTGATGTGGAAGAGACATCTTTTGTTTTGTCAATTCAACGAATGCAAAATTCATTACCCCAACACACGTACACATTTATATCCCTACCTCTGATCTGAACACAATCTCATTGACACGAATTGCATTGGGTTCAAAAGACTCCAGAAAGGACATGCTAACCGGCCTTGTGAAGGTTTGCATAGCAGGATTTTTTTTGCTGTTAGGTGTGCAGTGAACATGTAGGATGCAGTACTCACAGACACCAGAAGGGGGAGTTGGACAAAGACATGGTTCGCATTTCAGCAGTGCTGTGTAGATCTGCTCATCCATCAGTCTGTGTTCAGGAGAAACTTCTCACAGATGAGACGCTACATCCACAGCCCCAAAGCATCACTCATCACGGTCATTTTCCAGAGCACTGAAAGCAGAGGGCGAAATGGCAGGATTTAATAAAAATGTATTCAATCACTATGCGATCTGAACAGCATAATAGCAACTTGTGCAGCAAATCAGCATATTATTAGAATGATTTCTGAAGAGTCATGTGACTGAAGACTGGAGTAATGATGCTGAAAATTCAGCTTTGCATCACAGGAATAAATTACATTTTAAAATATTCGAATAGAATTCAGTTATTTTAAATTGTACTATTTTTTTAATTCTTTTTTGTAGTCTTGGTCAGCATAATATAAATCTTTTAACAACAATAATAGAGTATTTTAAAATTAAAAAGAGAAAATAATAGCATGATTATTGTAACTTTCATTTGGCTTTTTGTAAGGGCTCAATTGGATCATTCATACCTTAAATAAATAAATATAATGCAAGAATAAAACTATTTACCACTGGCTCTATTTACCCTTAAAAATGACCACTTTTGTAATATAAACTAGACAAAATCATCATTAAGAAATTTACTTTTTGCCGTGAAATGTAAAATGTCACTTTCCAAAATGTTAATAAAAAAAAAATTGTATTGGATTTTTATTTCTCTTTAAGTGTTTGATTGCTGCAGACTTGTGCGGTTGCCAGCATTACCATACTCTAATAATAAACCTGGCCTATTCAATGAATAAAGTGAAAGAACTGACTGAGCCTGAAATACTTCACTCTGACCAGCCTCCCTCTGCCCATGGAGTCGTGTGTCATTCATTCTGGAAAATGAAATGTTGAAATGTTCAATTCAACTGATAGACTGAGAGGTCGGGTGGGTGGTATGAACAAAACTTTATATTACATTATGAGTAATTTTATACCTTGATATCTGTATGTGTCACTATATGGAGATTTTGCCAAGATTTCAATAAAACAAGGTTTTAGGCCCACTACTACAGCCCCGTAGCCTAGAAATCTAGACGCACCCTAGCGGCAGCTAATATAATTTGTAGCCAGGGCGTCTTGCAACTCTCCGTTGGCTTGCGAGCTGGAAAAACCAAACTCTAGTCAGGCCAATCACATTGTGCATAGAGTCAGTGGGCGGACATAACATAATGACGGCAGAGTTGCGGCGTTTCCGTGTGCTACTTGAAAACAAAGAAGATGGCGAACAGCGGTCTTTCGAATCGGCTTTGGCCATGACTCTGGAAGGCTTGGAGTTAAGCTTTTCTTTGAGAAAAGAACAAGGAACGGGACTGAAGTCATTCTTAAGAAAGGAAGATGTGTTCAGAGTTTTGCCGACCGGATACAGCGAAAGTTGAATCTATCAACTAGCTCCACTTCACCTTCTTCATTGCTCTGGTTGGTTGTAGCGCTATCCTATTGTGTGCAGAGGGAATTTGAAAAACAACCGTTTATCCCGCCCCTCGGATTGAGCCCAAGACCCAACATCTTGATGTGGGTCTGGTTTGTCAGGCTAACAGCCCCGAGGAATCCCTTTAAAGGGGGGGAAAGTTTTTTTTGAAAATGGGTCTGTGTGACGTCAACAAAAGGCGGAATTTCCTTGTACGGACCGTACAGGCTCTTCTCATGGCCCGCGAATGCGACTAGAGCAAGAGAGCAAATGCACATCCATTAATGCGCTTTGATCACGAAATCAACAATGTCACCAAAGAAGTGTTTTTGGTTGTCAGGGCAAGACAACCCGGTTCAGCCTCCCAAAGAACCCAGCGTTAATGGGACAGTGGATGGAGTTTGTTTTTCCGGAGCTGCAATGGAGTTGTGCAAGTGTTTTTGTTTGTTCCCTGCATTTCGGCGACGATTGTTTTATAAACAAGGCCCAGTTCACTCCGGATTTGTAGCTCGTCTGAAAGATGAAGTGGACTAGTCCCAGGGATTAATGTTCACGGTCGTGCGTTGGAAGAGTAAAACTACTTCAAATCTCTTTGTGTTGTTAGCTATCGGCACGTAAGTGCACCTCAAGTAAATAACATGATCAGGTATAGTTCATTTATCAATGGAGCATGCCATGTATGGTGCGTGTTTAAATACATTTGTTTAGCTGACCACTATAGGTGTCTGTTTGTTTATTGTAAAACCAATCCAAACAACAATACACAAAGAGTGGGAAAATATGTTGAACAATTTTTTTTTTTCATATTAAACCATGTTCACACAAAGTAGACTTCTTCATTCAAATGCGCTACTATTCCATTGTTTTTCTATGTAAACACGCAATAGTCTGACGTGCAAAACCGTTCGCTTTCTACTGCTAACATTAAGTCGCATACAATAGTCCATAAACCAAATCATGTCCTCATAAACCATGAGTAAACACACAAAAATGTTGTAAAACTCATGCATGACAAGCGCTAAGCAAATACAGTTACAGTACATACCACAGACTCTGTTGCTGTTGCTCCTGTTCAATTTCAGCCTCCGGATCAGATTCTGGATCATATGGCTGAATCTGATTGATAGCCATGGATATCAATTATTTAGGATAATGTTTTTTTCCCCCACGTTTAAGGATGTAACAGCTTTCAGACGCTCTCAACGCAATAGCTGTGCGCGGCTGCGAGCTCGTGATTTTTTAGCTCCGCCCACACAATACGCCTCCAGCCGCTCGGTTTTATTCAGAAAGACTCGGTACAGCATATCCTTATTTTATTAATCTAATAAAACTAAAGACTTTTCGGAGATATGAAGGATGCAATACTACTCTATAGGCACTCAAGATTGACAGCCCCCCCCTTAAATGAAGCAGGAAGGACGGGATGCAACAATCACCATCACCAACGGATTAAAAAACACAAAATAAGTATTTCCTATTGTAATATATTAAAATGTAATTTATTCCTGTGATGCAAAGCTGAATTTTCAACATCATTACTCCAGTCTTCAGTGTCACATGATCATTCAGAAATCACTCTAATATGCTAATTTGATGCTCAAGAAACATTTCTTATTATTATCAATATTGAGAACAGCTGCTTAATATTTATTCTTGAGTATTCTTTGCAGTTGAAAGATCAAAAGAATAGTGTTAATTTGAAACAGAAATCCAACATCATAAATGTCTGTGATTTTTAATCAATTTAATACATCCTTGCTGAATAAAATATTTTTTTCCTTTCCAAAACTGACCACAAACTTTAGAATGGTAGTGTATATGATTAAAAATGATCAAAATAAAATACAAAAATATTTATACTAGTTTACTATGCTAGCTAATTTTGACAGCTCTTGCTCCAACACTGAGAGGCATTATGAATTTTGGAACACAAAAATGCATTAAATCAAGTTTGCACTTTTATCCTGTACTCGTGCAGAGGACATTTCAGGTTATGGTGAGAATTAGACTTCAAATAATTCCAGGGAGAAACCCTCGTGTTGTTCTACTGACGAGAAACATGCACATTCTCTCAGGAGTGTATGTAATACAATGTGTGTGGCCGTTTTTAAATCAATGTGTCCGCTTCCAGGCCCAGACTTTGAAGTGGTACTCATGATGAATCAGGCATTGGAACAAATGATGTTGTGAATCAGACAGGAAACAAATGTTTGAGGGTCACAGTTCTGCACTAACCTCCTCTGCCATTATGAAGTATCATCATACAGTTCCTAGCAATGAAAAAGCATGCAGTAGTTAGATAAAGGCCACGTTAACGCTTCACTGGCTAAAGGACTGTGTAAAATTGACTGAGATATTCCAAGTAATAGCAAACTGACTGAAGTTGTTCAGTTTGACATTTTGGTCAAAACAAAGGTGCTGACCTGGACAAAGTAGGACAGTTTATTCCATATCATATCTTATCTTGTATATATTTTCTTATTTCATTTTGATTATTCATACTAGCCCACAGAAAACATCTAATTTATGAGGTCCCTATGCTGTTTTTTTAATGAAATGTACTTTTATAAAATACGATTTTATTTATTACAAATGATTTGGTAACACTTTAGAATAATGGTTATTAGTTAACATTAGTTAATGTATTAACTAACAAGAACTAACCATGAGCAGTACATTTGTTACTGTATTTGTTCATCTTTGTTAACGTTAGTAAGCTGTTGATGGTTTGTTCATTTTAGCTCACAGTGCATTAACTAATGTTAGCAAGATTTTAATAATGCATTAGTAAATGTTGAAATTAACATTAACAAATAAACGCTTTATAAGTGCAGTTCATTATTAGTTAATGTTAACTAATGTAGTTAACTAATGACCATTATTCTAAAGTGTTACCAATTATTTATTTATTGTAAAAGCAATACATTTTTGACTGCCTTGAAGCCACAATATGTAATTTTTTCGCTGCTAGAGGTCACTTATTCAAAACAAAGGCATAGCTTGATGATGCTTTGATTTCACAGAGCTTTTATCATGCCGCAGACGAGCGATTCCACTTCTTGCGGTCATGCGTATGTGTGGTAATGCAGCAATGTTTTATCATATTATATACATTTGAGTGTGTTGAAAGTTATGTTATAATGCTACTCGCTCTGCGGCTACTATGAGACACGGTGCACTGCAGTAAGCTAGCTATTAGGCCTGATAAAACATGGTACTCTCAGTAAATCAAGAAAACGAGCATTAAACAATAAGACTAACTGTGTTGAGCTATAAAACAATGATTCGTTTTCGGTCTATGAATGTATCCAAACAGTTGCTCACCTGTCTAATAAAACACATAATATATTTAAAGCATCTTTGGTGTTTCCGTGTTTTCTACAAAATAAAACAGAAATCAAGGGTAAAATGTGGGTATGATGTTATTGATGGGCGACGCACGGACATGGTCCATGTCCTGGTTAAAATTGCTTATTTCTCTGGATTTAAACAAAACATTTGGGATCATGTAAGTACTAGGGATGCCACAATTCTCAATATAATATTGAACCGTTCGGTACAGCATTCACGGTTCAATACGCGCTTGTGAATTGATTTAATTAATTATTTTTCTACATATTCTATCATTTGCCTCCAATCCTAATATACTGAACAACGCGACATACATTCACACATCACACGTTAGTAGAGTTATACTCACGGAACACTATAGTTATTCACAATCACAAAGTTCATTATTTGCATGCGTTTAAAGCCTTGCCGGTTAAACATTTAATTTGCGTGTTATGCACGGTTTTAACATTCGCTTTTCATTTTTGAGTGAACTATCCCTTTAATGTTAATAAAACAACAAAAGACAAAGAGAAAATCACTCACTGCTCTTGACTGAAAAACTTTAATACAGTAGCTTTAATACGAATCAAAGTATATTGTATAGTGAAGTCTATGTAGTGTTTTATTTTGACATTTATTCATTCAATTTCATACTTAAATGCTGCTGTACAGCTTTGAGCTGCCAGTGTAAATCTTTATTTATATATTTATTTTGAATTATACAATACACTAGGAATGTTTACAAGTAGTTTTAAGTTTAAGTAAGGTTTTTCAAGTCTTTTAAATAAAATGAAGAGAATTGCAATAAAAAAAAGTTTAACCTCCGGCTGTTCCTGTCGCCTAAGATTAGAATAGCAAAAAACTGATGTGACTAGGCATCAGAACCGAACCGAACCGAAAACCGTGGTTAAAAAACCGAGGTATGTATTGAACTGTATTGTTGCATCCCTAGTAAGTATACACAAGTCAACAAAATAGTGGTTTTGCACCCTCAATGCACCCAGTCTTCCATTTCCAATATGACAAAAAAGCCAAAAGTACCAAAAATGATTGCAAAAATGTTATTAAAAAATGCATCCCACACTGTAAAAAAAAAATTCAGGTCTCAATTGAAAATGTTCTAGTGACTGATCACATCTAAATTTTTTAGCTGGCCAAATTGAATTTCTGTTAATTAAATTGCATCAATTCACAGAAATTCAATTTGGCCAATTGAAAAATTTAGATGTGATCAGTCACTAGAAAATGTTCATTTGGAGACCTGAATTTTTTTTACAGTGCACTTGCTGAGTTAAGAATGCAACATGCTGAGGTCATGATGTGACAACAACAGGGCCATACCCACCACTGAGGTCCGAGGTATATAATAAAGGTTGTGAATAATATAAATTCTACTTTGGTGCCTCAAGGATATATTACGGCAAGATGACGACAATCTCATCTGAGCAGCCTCAGCAGTCTCGCCAATGTCAAAATGTTTGAGATGACCAATCACATCACAGTAGGATGGCTTTATATTCACAGAAGCTGCTGAGCGCAGTGCAACGCTTCAGTTAACAGTCATGAAGTGTGAGACAAGATGCAACTAAATATTTACTATTTGACATCTGTTTTACAAACTTTTGTCTAATTTCGGCAATTTGAATTGAAAATATATAATTTACGTCACTCAAGTAATTTGTAACTGTCAACGTGATGAGATTAAAGGGATAGTTCACCCAAAAACAAAAATGTGTCTGTTGCCGTCTGTCGGTCGTATAATGCATGTGAATGGGGTCCAATTCTATTAAAGTAAAAAAAAAAACATGCACAGACAACAAAATTAAACCCTGCAGCTCGTGACCGCCATACTGCCATATCTCCAGACCACCATAACTTGGTGCGAATAAGGTCAAAATACTGGCGTGATCATAGAAATATATACGTAGATTCCTCATTCGACCGATCCATGCAGACACTAATGAGGCATCTATGTATATATCTGTGACAGCGCAGGTATTTTTACCTTATTCGCACGCAGGAAGTTATGGCGGTCTGGAAAGCTGATGACATTCGTCTGATATGAGGTGAAATAATAGCATAAATACTGCTCAGTTTCTCGCAGAAACCGGTTGTTTCATGTCTTAAGACATCAATGTGTCGCCACGAGCCGCAGGGTTTAATTTGAAGTTGTCTGTGCATGTTTTTTTTACTCTAATAGAATTAGACCCCATTCACATGCATTATACGACTGACAGACGGCAACGGTTGGAGTTAAAAATCTTCATTTGTGTTCTACTGAAGAAACAAAAACAATGCCTTGGGGGTAAGCAGAAAAACATAAAATTTTCATTTTTGGGTGAACTATCCCTTTAACAAAGCCGTTTTAATCACATTAGGGCATACGATTAAAGGCACAATATGTAAGATTTTTGGATTCAAATATCCAAAAACCACTAGAACAATGTAATATGTTTTGTTGACTTGTGTACTTACATTTTCCCAAATGTTTCAAAGAATGTTTAAATCCAGAGAAATAAGCGATTTTAACCGGGACACGGAATGTGCGTCACCTATCAATGACATCATACCCACTTTACCCTCGATTTCCAGTTTCCAGCAACTGTTTGGACACATTCATCGACAGAAAACGAATCAATGTTTTATAGCTCAACACAGTTAGTCTGATTGTTTTGATTGTTTTCTTGATTTACCGCGAGTACCATGTTTTACCAGGCAAACAAGTTTCTCATAGTAGCTGCAGAGCCAACACACAGTAGCATTATAATATAACTTTCAACAGACTCCAATAATGTATCTAATATGATAAAACAGCGCTGCGTAACCCCACATACGCATGACCGGAAGAAGCGGAAGCAGCAGTGTGGGGCATAATAAAAGCTCCACGAAATTTAAGTGTTTGGAATAAGTGACCTCTAGCAGCAAAAAATTACATATAGTGGCTTTAATAATAAATATGCACATAATGTGACTACATTTAAAAAACTTATTTACCTAGTTTTCCTGGCAGCCTTCAGTAAATTCACTTATCTAAGAAAATGTATTCTTAAAACATAAATATCAGTTGATCCCATGTTAACTTTGTACACTGACAGAGACAAAAATGTATCAATCAAAGCTCAGCTTTGGGAAGGGAAGAGATACAGAGCAAGATAAGGAGACTGAGAGTAAAAGAAAGAGATAAGGTGATGGAGATGAAAGAGGAAGAGCAAGTACTGCTACTAACCACTGACATGGTTTTAAAGCTATAGATATCAAAAAATTTTGGCCTTCAAATGACTCATTATGTGGATCAGGGAATTAAACATTTTCAGTGGGGGAAACTTCTTCCGAACTTCCCTAGCAAGCTCACTTTTGGGATAAAACCCTGGATACCCCCTGGACAACAATGTAGCGTGGTTAAATCTTGTTTTACAGTATAGGCTAGTATTTTTATGGGGAAAGTATGCAGTACACTACACTCTAAAAAAAAAGTTTATATAAGGCACCAAAAATGGTTCTTCGTCGTAATCATAGAGGAACCACTTTTGGTGCTATATAGCACCATCTTAACATGTTCTGTATATGGTAGCGGTGCTATATAGAACCTTACTTAGCGGTGCTATATAGCACCTTAGTCAAAGAACCGGTGAAGAACCTCTGAACAACCGCTGAAGAACCACTGAAGCACCAAAATTGGTGCTATATAGCACTTAAAAAGGTTCCCCTATGATTACGAGCCAAGAACCATTTTTGGTGCCATATAGAACCTTCTTTTTTTAGAGTGTAATGTGCAGTACGCTTTATCTACAATAAAATAATGGGCAGCAGTTTGAACTTACACACATACTATCTATGACACCTAAAGTCTGCACATAGACACCGTAATGGCAAAGAAAACTTTTAGGAAGCAATGTAATACAAATGCAAAACAGGAGAGAGTTTTTGTAAAGCTATTTAAAAATGTGCCAAAACAATATACAGAAGAACAATTGGGCCTGACAAGCTTTTTAACAATGCACAAGCTCTGTGTTTTTTGTTTGCACAGTGTGGAGGCTAAAATAATTCAGTAATGTAAAACTGTGTTGGATGAATAAAAGTTAATTTTGCAGTACACAAATTGGCATTTAATTACCAAGACAATTATTGTAACTTGCAAAGAGGCACATAAAAGTTCGACATTCTGGCAAAAAATAACATGCATTTGGCAAAAGAGAGGCTGCTTTACGCCTGCTGATTGCCAGATTTTAGAGGTTGCTGTTCTAGTTCGAAACGTTGGGTGCATTCGAAGCCGACAGCAACAAAACATAATGAAATTGTCCCTCACAGACTTTGCAGTCAAAGCGGCCGTTTAAAAAGTCCCTCTGTCACAGTCAGATCAATATCTGCAGACAACAACACAACACCTCACAGCATAATGAAGTGCTCACAGGCATGAGAGATAGAGAGAGAGAGAGAGAGAGAGAGAGAGAGAGAGAGAGAGAGAGAGAGAGAGAGAGAGAGAGAGAGAGAGAGAGAGAGAGAGAGAGAGAGAGAGAGAGGAACAAAGATGGAGGATGGACAGATACATTTTCCAATCACTCTCACTTTAAGTAAAAAATATTTAAATAATTTACTCACCTATGTTGTTCCAAACCTTGTATGCCTTTCTTAGTTTCTGTTGAACACAAGAAGATATTTTGAAGAATGTTGGTAACCAGACAGTTGACTGTTTTTTTTTTCTTCTCCCTACTATGGAAGTCAATGGTTAACCATAATGGTGTTGTATTCGACAGAAGAGAGAATATCATACATGTTTGGAACAACTTGAAACGATCAGTCATTTTCAATAAAAAATAAAAACATTACCACTGTGCTTTAGAATTAATATATAATATTGTATATTATAACTGTGACTATATAACACATTTAGTTATATTAATTTAACTATATGAATTATATTACACACATCTGAATACCTCTTAAGCAAACTAACCCTGGAACATGAGCTGCTCTAGAGCAGGTTATGTTTGGAGAGTGAGTTGCTATGGTTCCGTTTTTGGAACCCAAAGTTAAGGTTATCCACTTACTTACATTTACATTTATGCATTTGGCAGACGCTTTTATCCAAAGCGACTTACAGTGCCCTTATTACAGGGACAATCCCCCTGGAGCAACATGGAGTAAAGTGCCTTGCTCAAGGGTACACTGGTGGCGACCACTGGGATTGAACCAGCAACCTTCTGTGTATCAGTTCCATGGTTTAACCCACTGGACCACCATCTCACATCTTACTCTTAAACATACCCGGGTATGCCACATAACCTGCTTTCTGGAATACCCCCCTGAGTTTATCTTTTTTATAATTATTATTTGTTTAGTGTGGCTATTTTTGTGTTTTGTACATAGATAGACTGTAAAAAAATACGGACGTAGTGTCCGTGACGTCACCCACAGGATTCTGATGAGCAGTTTTGAAGCGCAAAGTAGGGTCGAGCTGTCCGTTGCCATCTTGGCAGCGCGTCACTCCCAGTTAACAGAAAATGGGCAAAAAGGCGGGACGTGGGCAGAGCTGAAGTGACGCGATGACTAACAGACAGCAGATAAATGGCTATCCACCTGTCACTCGAAGTGGCCACGCCCTTAATTATGCAGAACTTTAATGCTTTATATAATGTAAACGAATGAGTTATTAAAAATTCACCCCCCTCACAGTTGTCATGAAGGGCAAAATTAGCCGTATAGACCAAAAACACAATTTGTACCAGGCTGTAAACATGTTTTAATCTGCTGTAAAGTTGGGCATTTTAACATGGGGCTCAATGAGATTTTGCTCCCTTCTGGAGCCTGTCTCTAGTGGCCAGTCGATGAATTGCAGTTTATGTCACTTCCGTGTTGGCTTCAAGAGGAACTGCGGGAGGTTGCCGCTTGGTTTTGTAGTATTGATGTCTGTGCATAGGTGATGCATAAGAAAAAAAGTAATCGTGTTGCAACTTGCAAGATGATGTCACACCTTTCAAAGATTAATCTCAGCAGCTGCTTTACTGTGAAATATCCATCTGTAAACATTTATGAATTAGAAATAAGATATTAGTAAATCTTCATGCCAAAATAACGCTGAATCAAAAATCATATTCATGCTAAGAACAGTTTGACTAACTTATAATCGCCCAATTTGTTTTTTTTATAGTCTAGCTTGTCATCATTTAACAAATGTTTTCATTGTCACACTTCTGACTTGGCTAGACCACAAATTATAATATACAAGGTCCAAGATCCCAAGCTAATGGAGCACTAATCCCCATTATGGTGACTTCAAAACAATTACACTAAACAATATAATTTATTACTGTGGCATGGTTAGCGGCAACTTTAAAATGTGTATTCACAGTAAAGCAAGAGCAACTGTGATGTCAGCATAATTTTGCTGTTGATTAACAGTAATTCATAAGAAAATGACCCAGCATG
This sequence comes from Gobio gobio, assembly GCF_949357685.1. Classification (NCBI taxonomy): domain Eukaryota; kingdom Metazoa; phylum Chordata; class Actinopteri; order Cypriniformes; family Gobionidae; genus Gobio; species Gobio gobio. Next base: position 55,772,015 of record NC_137098.1, read on the forward strand.
CATTGGTGACAGAATCTTCATTTTTGGGTGAACTATCCCTTTAAGATTCACTAACATCTCCACCCTGTAGCCAACTCTATACGACCCTCTATATAATAAAAAATAAGATGTTTCCACCACCAAACCTCAAGAGTGTGGAATGAAATTCAGTAAAATAATAAAAAAAGGGGGAAAGCTCAGTCTTTTAACTCCCTCTGGGCCACAGGGTGGGCATTTGTCTATTTTGGCACATTATGCTGAGCCGAAGTGGGCAACGGGCATCAGGTGTTGTGCCCGTCTTTGATCCACCACACCAGCTGTCTACACACAGACGGCGCAGGATCCCAATATAGCATTCTTTATTTTACATAACCATATCCACTTAAGACACATCATACACGTCTAAAGCAGATACAACCCAGAGCCGAGAGGAGCAAAGTTCAATACCACTCTGAAAGGAGAAATATCGAGTGTAACGCAATGTCTTCTCTAGGATGTCTTCAGGGTTATATTAACATCTAGAAATGTTTATGTCTACAACAGAGCATCTCATATCCATGTTTCCATAGCAAAGAATTTTTATGGGCTGTTTTTAAGGATCGTGTTTATGTTCCTACGCCTTTTTTTCTCAAGCTATAGGAGCTTTTGTCAGCAGATGCCTGACGTCTGGCCTGGCAGCTCTAAGAGCGCGTTCGCTTATGAAATCCATCATGACATTAGCTGGCAGGGTTAATGGTTTTAAAAGCAAAGAACGGCTGCTGAAAGAAAGGAGAGCGCTGTCAGACGCATAAACATCCCTCGTCTTTCATAAGCTCTGGGGAAGATGGTGTGGGGGAGTCGCTTCGGTCCAAAAAAATACACAGACAGGAGGGGGATATGGCATCTTTTCCTCTATTGCGCTGTTGGTTTTTTTGTTTTTTTTTCATTTGCTCATTCTTTCTTCGTGGTATTTGACCAAGTGCTGCCTGTGAGAGTTTGTGTGGGTGGACGGACCGGATCCATCAGCCAGACAAGTCTCTCTCTCTCTCTCTCTCTCTCTGCGTGAGTGCAGGTGTGTTTTCGGCTGGAGATGTTGAGTTCTCCCTCGCGCGCGCTGTGTGTATTGGAGTGTGGTAATTGAGCGGCAGTCTTGCTGGGACTCGGCCCAGATGGAAATTGTTTTGGCGAAGGGGAAGAAAAGGTGGAAAAATCTCGGAAAAGAGGAAAGATAGAAGTCCACACTGGCACAGAATTCATCATTATTCAAGTCTATGGCACTTTCCTCGAATAGGGTACAAAATAGGGACTAAAACATAGAAAAAATGTTTTTGAAAGGTTAGTGAAAGGTGCTAAACCTTGAGAAAATATTAATTGTGAACCTCGGGGTGTAAAACGAAATATGAATGAGCCATGCAACCTTTGGATCTTTGTGTCTACAGTTTAAACCCATATTTGCGTGAAACAAACATCAGTTTCTTTCAGTTACACTTTATTTTAAGGTATTCTTTTTTCAGTGCAACTATACATTTAAGTAGGAGTAATATTAATTAACAACATGTACTTATTATGCATAATTTACTGTTATTAGCCTACTATAGCTTAAGTACATGTTACAAGGACACTGTAAAAAATGGGTTTTACAGTGTCGTTGTTACATATGTTACATGTACTTACCATAGTAATAACAGTAAATTATGCATAATTACAACCCTAACCCTATAGTACATGTTTATTATTAGTACTCAGTAATTAAATATATAATTACACCGTTACAGGACACCTTAAAATAAAGTGTAACTAAAATGTTACCTTTATTTTCAAAATAAAATAACCTTCAACTTTTTAACGGTTATAAAAGCTAAACATCTTACAGATTCTACAAGGGATATGTGAACTGTACAACCCACCCGAACTGTTGCATTCTCCACAATCTAGCACTTAGACCTGGCCTGACATTTTTAAACTTTGTCTTGAGTGTCTAAATGCTTTTAAGATCACTTTCGGACAAAGAGCCCACCTCGCTTTCCTTCCCTCGACTTTCATCAGTGTAAGTGCCTTATACACAGGGCTCGACATTAAGCCAGTTCACGTTCTTGTCCTTTGGACAAGTAAATCTGTCACTCACTTGTCAGAGTAAAAACTGTGCTTGTCCGGAAAACATTTTTTTGTGTTGTAAATATAATTTATTCTGAAGCAATATTCTAACCAGTGTTCAATCAACTTTGACATATATTTAAATCTGCATATTTGTGATATTTCGACCTTTTATAAAGGGCATTTTTCCCCATAATCTTATTAAATATAGGCTATGCTTCAGCTTTCATTTTATTTTTTTAATTTGATTTAGAAATTAATTTAGAATAAGACACTATAGGGCTGTTACCAAATAAATAAAATAATTTACACACACACACACACACACAAATTAGAACTGCATTAAATAATGTTATGAGATTGCGTTGGAAAGATGGAACTAAACCGCCAGTAGGTGGCGCTGTGACTGTCTTAATGAGTGAGTCATTGAGTCATTCATTCAAACGAATCATTCAAATGGATGATTCATTCAAGAATGATGCAGTTGTTTACGAATAGGTCATTGAATCTTTGATTCAACCGATTCATTCGAAATGCTGAATCATTCAGTAACACACTGTTGCTGTGAGATGCGTTATGGTTCTGCTGTGATCTTTGTTTGGAACTATTTTTGCTGCTGAAATCAAACAAAAAGAGTCAATATTGTATCTAAAATGTAAGTGACTTAATGTTAATTGTTTATGGAACTCTCATATGAAATCATAGTGTCATTTTCAGTCGAGATGGTATTCAGGAAAACAGCACTCTTGGTTATGTGATGTTGCTTAACTGTAGGCTACCATATGTTATGAATATAAAAACTACACAATTTGTCATTTTAACCGTGTAGGCTATGTTAACTTAGTTTCTTTGAATGAGAGGCGCACTTATTTTTTGTGATTTCTCCTCGAGAGGCGCAAACCTCAACAGCGCAACCTTGTTACCGTCAGTTCATTATACATTATATATTATTATCCACTATCGATCGCCAATTACACTAAATGAATGCAGAACCATTATTGCATTTTGGTGATTCCCTAGTTATTTATGACGTTTTAATCAGGATACTTGTCCTGTCGGGCAAGTAAAATTCTCTTTCACTTGCCCCTTCAAAAAATCCACTTGTCCCGGACGAGGGGACAAGCGTTAATGTCGAGCCCTGGATACTGTATATAATGAGGTCCAAAAGTCTGAGACCACTATTTAGAAATGTTCATTACAAATTATATGAACATTTTTTAGCAATCTGTGTGAAAAGAAATGAAAAATTAATGTGTACAAACCTGATGATCATATTTTCCAGCATGATGTCATAATGTTCCTATAAGAGCATCTTGCGCTTCACAATCTGTTCAAAGAAGTTGACATTTAAGTAATATTAATTAACAACATGTACTTATTATGCATAATTTACTGTTATTACTATAGCTTAAGTACATGTTACAAGGACACTGTAAAAAATGGGTTTTACAGTGTCGTTGTTACATATGTTACATGTACTTACCATAGTGATAACAGTAAATTATGCATAATTACAACCCTAACCCTATAGTACATGTTTATTATTAGTACTCAGTAATTAAATATATAATTACACCGTTACAGGACACCTTAAAATAAAGTGTAACTAAAATGTTACCTTTATTTTCAAAATAAAATAACCTTCAACTTTTTAACGGTTATAAAAGCTAAACATCTTACAGATTCTACAAGGGATATGTGAACTGTACAACCCACCCGAACTGTTGCATTCTCCACAATCTAGCACTTAGACCTGGCCTGACATTTTTAAACTTTGTCTTGAGTGTCCAAATGCTTTTAAGATCACTTTCGGACAAAGAGCCCACCTCGCTTTCCTTCCCTCGACTTTCATCAGTGTAAGTGCCTTATACACAGGGCTCGACATTAAGCCAGTTCACGTTCTTGTCCTTTGGACAAGTAAATCTGTCACTCACTTGTCAGAGTAAAAACTGTGCTTGTCCGGAAAACATTTTTTTGTGTTGTAAATATAATTTATTCTGAAGCAATATTCTTACCAGTGTTCAATCAACTTTGACATATATTTAAATCTGCATATTTGTGATATTTCGACCTTTTATAAAGGGCATTTGTTCCCATAATCTTATTAAATATAGGCTATGCTTCAGCTTTCATTTTATTTTTTTAATTTGATTTAGAAATTAATTTAGAATAAGACACTATAGGGCTGTTACCAAATAAATAAAATAATTTACACACACACACACACACACACACACACACACACACACACACAAATTACAACTGCATTAAATAATGTTATGAGATTGTTTAAAATATGTTTGAATATACAAATAAGATGCGTTGGAAAGATGGAACTAAACCGCCAGTAGGTGGCGCTGTGACTGTCTTAATGAGTGAGTCATTGAGTCATTCATTCAAACGAATCATTCAAATGGATGATTCATTCAAGAATGAGGCAGTTGTTTACGAATAGGTCATTGAATCTTTGATTCAACCGATTCATTCGAAATGCTGAATCATTCAGTAACACACTGTTGCTGTGAGATGCGTTATGGTTCTGCTGTGATCTTTGTTTGGAACTATTTTTGCTGCTGAAATCAAACAAAAAGAGTCAATATTGCATCTAAAATGTAAGTGACTTAATGTTAATTGTTTATGGAACTCTCATATGAAATCATAGTGTCATTTTCAGTCGAGATGGTATTCAAACAGCACTCTTGGTTATGTGATGTTGCTTAACTGTAGGCTATCATATGTTATGAATATAAAAACTACACAATTTGTCATTTTAACCGAGTAGGCTATGTTAACTTAGTTTCTTTGAATGAGAGGCGCACTTATTTTTTGTGATTTCTCCTCGAGAGGCGCAAACCTCAACAGCGCAACCTTGTTACCGTCAGTTCATTATACATTATATATTATTATCCACTATCGATCGCCAATTACACTAAATGAATGCAGAACCATTCTTGCATTTTAGTGATTCCCTAGTTATTTATGACGTTTTAATCAGGATACTTGTCCTGTCGGGCAAGTAAAATTCTCTTTCACTTGCCCCTTCAAAAAATCCACTTGTCCCGGACGAGGGGACAAGCGTTAATGTCGAGCCCTGGATACTGTATATAATGAGGTCCAAAAGTCTGAGACCACTATTTAGAATTGTTCATTACAAATTATATGAACATTTTTTAGCAATCTGTGTGAAAAGAAATGAAAAATGAATGTGTACAAACCTGATGATCATATTTTCCAGCATGATGTCATAATGTTCCTATAAGAGCATCTTGCGCTTCACAATCTGTTCAAAGAAGTTGACATGATCAGTGACAATGTTCGTCCTAGACATTTTAAACATTAGTGTTTAGAAACTGACATTTTTAGAAATCCTACTACTTCCTGTTTATTGACAGGTTTAAATTAGATTATTAATCCCAGAATTTCAATGTGTCTCAGACTCTTGGACCTCACTATAAGTGTAACACAAAAAGCATATATTTAAAAAAAAAAAAAACAATTCTCTGAATAGCATAAATTCAAACAGTCAAGTGTTAATCACAGACAGTGAACTTTGGGCATCTAGACTCCAATTATAGATGACAAGGACTCAGAACATGGGAAAATGGATGAGAGAGAGAGACATGAATAGAGGAGCAGACATAGGTGGAAAGTCCCAGTCTCTCTCTCTCTCTCTCTCTCTCTCTCTCTCTCTCTCTCTCTCTCTCTACACATGCAGTTTCTCCCTCAGCACTACAATCATGAACACTTTGTACTTCTGTAGTGCTATAGCTGCTGTTTGCCAGAGAAACATCATTAATCTCTCTCGGTTTGCTTCCACACAGTATCATAATAACTGAAAATATTCTTCTTTTTTTATTGCACTATTTAGCACAGCACAAAAACACAGTGTGAGTTTATATGCAATAATCCACACAGACATACAGACAGACAGATATATTGACAGACAGACAGACATAATGGTTGTATGGATAGATGGAACAATAGATTGCAGTACTAGTACCTAAACATTTAAAGAAAAAACACTATTTTTTACCATGCTACTTTTCGCTTGGTGATTAGAGGTTAGTAATTACTGATGGCCGAGAGTCATTCACTCTTTTAAAATGTTCAGACGGCTCCTATAGCGAGCATGTGCAAATGTGACTAATGCAGCGGCACTCTCTATACCGCCGAGGGGATTCATGGGATACGAATGTGTGGGCGTACAAATGGAATTGGCCCTCCTAAAAAAAAGAAAGAAAGAAAAAGAGAGAATAAATAAAAGAAATGAAGGGGGTATCTGACACAAATAAGAACTACGAGGTGGAAGACATAGTGGATGGAAATTATGGCTCCCCTCGCGTTTTCTCTGCCTACATAATTGGCCCATGAGCCTAGTTTGTTTAATTCTAGTGTGCATTAATCTGGAGCGCGGCGTTGGCGACCTCTGTGGCATAATTACTTCTGTAAAACTCACACACGCACGCACACGGATCATTGTACACACTGCAAACAAATTGATTACAGATTAAACGGTAAACTGGAGGTGCTCGAAATGGGGAGAGGAGAAAAGAAGTGCCCACAGCTCGCTTAGCGTCCTAAATCGAATCAGAGCGAATGGGTTTAAAATTCAATTTAAAGGGGAAAGGCACAAAAAGCCAGGTCGAAAGGAAGAGGGAATGGCTTGAAAACTGAGGCATTTATGCTCGATAACGATCAGCGGCCCACCTCTGGACTTACAGAGCTCCGAAAACAGACTCCGAAAATGCTCCTTCACAAGGAAAATGTAAATAAGAGTTGACTTTCTCTTTAGTATTCAGTAAACGATTCATTTTGTGGACTGACAGTTTAAAAAAAAATAATTCTTAATATGTTTCACATGTATATACATTTTTAGCATAACCCTTGCTAAAGGGTAGCTAGATTTATGCCTAAAACAAGAAAAAAGTATTATTAGCCAAAGAGATGAGAAAAAACTCGAGACTTAAAGGGTTAGTTCACCCCAAAATGAAAATTCTGTCATTAATTACACACCCTCATGTCGTTCGACACCCGTAAGACCTCCGTTCATATTCGGAACACAAATGAAGGTTGTTGAAAGCTGATGGCTGAGAAAGGCTTCATATAGGCCTCCATTGGCATTCAGTAAATTTATACTCCCAAGACCCATAAAAGGCACTTAAAACGTCGTTACAAAGTCCATCTCACCACAGTGGCTCTACAATAATTTTACGATGCGACGACAATAGTTTTTGTGCACAAAAAAAAATCAAAATAACACCTTAATCCAACTTGTTCTTGTCTTCTGTGTGTGCCTCCACGACGCATGCGCGAGAATATGACGCAGATCCGGCGTTCGGACACATGACCCAGAAGCGATTTGTTTACAAGCAGAGGAAGACGCGAGTATCTAAGCTGTTGAATTCTACATTGATCGTGCTTTAGGTCTCGGCGTAGTTCTCAAAATCGGGCTAAAGTGTTTATTTCATGGATTCCCGAACGCTGGCGCTACGTCATATTCTCGCGCATGCGTCGTGGAGGCATACACGGAAGACAATAACAAGTTGGATAAAGGTGTTATTTTGATTTTTTTTTGCGCACAAAAACTATTGTCGTCGCATCGTAAAATTATTGTAGAGCCACTGTGGTGAGATGGACTTTGTAACGACGTTTTAAGTGCCTTTTATGGGTCTTGTGAGTGTAAAGGCCAATTTATACTTCTGCGTCGAGTGCACGCAGAGGGTACGGCGTACCCTATGCATAGACGCGTTGGATACGCCGTACCCTACGCCGTAGCCTGACGCGCACCTCTCCAAAAATGTAACAACGCGTCAATTCTACGCGGACCGCAAGCGCTGTGATTGGTCTGCCAGAACCCTTCCCTCAGGTCAATAAATAAATAAAAAATCTGCGATAGGAGTGTGTGTGTGTGTGTGTGTCCAGAAATTGGATGATAGTTCCTTACGTCTGCTATAACACACTATTTTGCAGTCCAGCGATTCTTTATGGTAGTAAATAAATACATAGATCCGCTGAGTATAGTTTATTTATTTTCTCATTAAAACCAAAGATGTTAATCAGTAATTGTATATCAAAAACAGGGACACATTAGGGTATATTTCGTGAATGAAGTCTCCGCAACAACAATCGCTTGCTGAGCCACCGCTGCTGAAAACAGCGGCCACGAGCTCCGCATGGTTTCACAAATGCATTCCAGCGCCAGATCGCCTTATTTAACTTTACTAATCAACTAGAGATGCTTAATTTGTATTAGATACAACAACTCAAGCTGCAAGAAAAGCCGCTCTCTCACTGCTGCTGATATTCCGACATGAATGTACAGATTCTACACATCAAGCTGCTTCTTCTTCGGCTGTTGTCTGGATTACACCAACATGCCCGAGGACACTGCCTACTAGCGTCTGCATGTGGAATTGCACATTGACGCAGACAACAGCGCAGAAGTATAAATGCTCACGACGGCGTCGGCTACGCGCGTAGCCTACGGCGTACACTACGGCGTACACTCGACGCAGAAGTATAAATGGGCCTTAAATGTACTGAATGCCAATGGAGGCCTATCTGAAGCCTTTCTCAGCCATCAGCTTTCAACTAAAATATCTTCATTTGTGTTCCGAATATGAACGGAGGTCTTACGGGTGTCGAACGACATGAGGGTGAGTAATTAATGACAGAATTTTCATTTTTGGGTGAACTAACCCTTTAAGGCCCCTTCACACCAAGAACGATAACTGTAAAGATAACTATATTATGCCTGGTTCAGACTAAACAATTTTTTTGTCTGTTACGATAGTCACTATATTAAAAAGTAATGCATTAATAAATAATAAATATTTATAAATAATTTAACAATTCAATAATTTCAAAAAAAAAAACAAAAAAAAAACATCTGATAATTTTTGTATGTCTCATTTGACGTCATTAAATTGTGTTATGCATATATCAACACTACAACGGACTCTCTCTAGACATTGGTACAAATACACAAAGTATATACTTTCTCGAGGCAGAGATCAGGGAGTTTTTCCTTGTCTATGTGTTATAGGGAGGTTTGGGACGGTGCTTTTATCTTATCTCAATGAGGTGAACATCCCTGCTGATGCAGTGTAAAGTGAGTAATGTAGTGACATTAAAGTGAAGTCACGACTACAGAGGACTGTGCAAACCCTCAGCAGGATGATTTCATTATTAATCAGTAACACGTCTAAGATGATAAGTCAGTCTAAGACTACAGACTACAACTACAGCTGCACAAGTACAATACAAATATATAATGAAGAGTATCCTTACATTTAAATTACTTCAATTCTGAAGTGACTGAAAAAATACTAATTACTATGTAATAGTAAACAAATGAATCAAATCTAAGGCAAAATGTTCTCATCTCCATATCATTACATTTATACAAAAGAATGAAAACTTACAAATTAAGAAGAATGTGGGAAATTGGACTACAATATTAAGTATATTACAAAAATATGTATAAAATTCAAGCCAAAAAAAAAAAAATTCAATAGAAAATCAAACGTAATGAAGAGATGCTGAGCATGTATGTTATTAACGTTTTGTCTTGTTCATCCAGTATAAAAACTCCAGGATTAAAAATTCGATGAATACACACACTGCCATTCCAAAAATTTGGGGTTGGTAAGATTTTTTTTTAAAGAATTCTCTTAAAAACTTAATTGTGAAATATTGTGGCTTTTATATTTTAATTTATTTTACAATTTTACAATTTATTATTAAACAATCAATGACACTAAATATAGCAAAAAGAATTAAACATTCACAAGGTTAATTTTAATCAGAATCTATAAACACAAACTATAAGATCCACCTGTTGAATTAAAATGCATGCCCTTGAGAGAAAGTACAAAGAATACTGTGAAAGTCACTACTGTTCAGCAGAGATTATGTATTTAACCAAAATCCAATTTCAGTGGTGAATAACCATGAAAACGCCTGACGGTCCAGGATTATGCCTCATTTGAGTCCGAGAAAGCAACATTTAAGATGGTATGTTTTCTTAAGCAGATGATGGTTTCATGATGAGTTTCTGAGGGTGAGACGGGAAACCGCTTATGCATTCAAAATCCTGAAACACTATAATAAAAAACATGGATGTCCTGTGTCATCCAGGACAAATGAGATCAGTGATTAAGAGCTGACAGATGAATATTCTAATCAATCTGACATGATGCCTTAGAGCATTTAAAGGAGAAGTTTCCCATTTATGTGCAACTTGCTTAAGAAAATAGAAAATGGGTGTTTCAGGTCAGTGTAAAGAAACATCGGGATGTTTGAGTCGGCTGACATGCCAGGCCTGTCCAATAGGACCTGAATGTGCTAAAGCTTCATAATACATCACATGCAGACAGCTCCTGCAGACACTGGAAGCATTGTTTTTTATTTGTAATGGCATGGAAATCATTAACGTCCACATAAAATCAGCCAAACGGATCTCTTGCCAGTCTCTTATTATGTTTTATGACAAGGGTGAGTTTTGAATTAGAGAAGCAAACCTGCTGTCAGCACAGGACTAAGCGTAGTGTTGGCCTGCATGTTGTGTTTCTCAGTACTACACACGCACACACACGTCTGGTTCACCATCTTTGTACAGTACAAACTGTATACTTTCTGCATTCTTACATTGTCAAAAAAACGTATTCTGTATGATTTATAAGCTTGTTTCCTCATGGGGACCTCAATTTAGGTGTCCACGGTAACACGAGTCCCCATGATTCTGTGTGCATTCAGATTGAAGTCCCCACTGTATGGCAAGCTGTTTTTACTTTTATTTAGTCACAGGATATGAATTCTTGATATCAACCAGGGCTTAAAAACGGAAAAAAATATCAATCGGTTCACTCCAAGCAGAATCGATATTATAGCGTTTCCGTTTTTGCGTTCCTCAATAAACATTACTGTTCCGAAAACGGTTTGATTTGAAAAAATACCGGTTAATAACGTTATTTTAATTTAGCCTATACTTTAAACAAATATGTATAAATAGACTTATTTTTCACTCAATAATAATATAACGCATGGTAATTAAACTTGAATATTTATTTCATAACATTTTTAAAACCACAACAGAAATACATGCATTAATTACAAAGCATAGCGGACCTGTTTAAGTGGAGCGTTAGACAATCGAAAGTGGCCTCTTATGCCTAATTCTTTTCAGAAGAGTGATAAGATAACATTCTTTGTACATAACTTTTTTTCAACACGACTTGTTTTAAAAATTGCATGAATAAAGAATTAATAAACTGGATAACCATTGCTCTTTTAATGCACCGTCAACTGGTAATTTCAAAGCAAACACTGCGCATCACGTCCATTCATCACATAATCAAATTCAGTCAGCTAATAAAGCTCGATCTTTTAATGCAATATAACATACCATTTAATACGAAGCATCAACCGTCTGTATAGAAAACATTGACCTGTCCTGTATTGGCAATCTGAAAGACTATAGGACAAATGTTTGATAGATGCTACTTGGATAGGGTTAAACGGAATCCATAAACTAGCCTAAATCAGTCTATTTGAGCTTAAAGTCCGTACTACTTATTTAAACGTTCTAAAAGAATGTCCTCCAATACCTGCACATTCATTGTAGACCTCAGCGGGGAAAGAAATGTACTTGAGGCATGAAAATGCGCGCTCATACTGACTTGCGGTAGATTCATAGATGATGGTGCGAGGGCATTTCACTCACGCTTGATCCGTCAACGTCACATGCTGTACTACTCAATTCATGATTGGTCACTGCCAAATTAAAATATTAAAAGAACAATAAAATAACGTTATTAACCGGTTAATGGTCATTTCAAATTAACGTTTCTGTTCAGAACGATTCAAATTGATTTTGATTTCGTTTTCGTTTCTGTTCCTCTTAAAATTTTGTTCGTTTCCGGTTTTCGTTTTCGTTCCTTGAACCGGTTCAGAGCCCTGATATCAACAATTCAATTTTTACTAGTTCAAATGCTTAAATTGCACCAATTAAATTCTTGATATCAGAAATGCTAATTATTGATATCAAAAATTCAATTCCTGATATCAACGACTGAATTTGAATGGCAGCCTATGGTGACATTTCACTAGTGAAAATACAATTACTGATATCAAGAATTAGAGTTTTAACCAGTGAAAATTTAATTGTTGATATCAAGAATTCATATCCTGTGAATGAATAAAAGTCAAAGCAGCTTGCCATACCACTGGGATAGAATAACATGTACACACGCACGCACGCACACACACACACATATTAAATTACTGACCTCAAACATTTGAATGGTGCAAGTGGTCATTAAAGGGAATAAGACTGCCTACAGGTTTGAAATGACATGAGGATGAGTTAATAATGCCAATTAGCATTTTTAGGTGCTATTCACCCAAGTTCCTTAGAAAACCATCTGTGCTTCAAGAAAACCATCTGTGCTTCAAGAAAACCAGAAAGACTTTGCTTTTCCTTTGTTGATGGATGACACCTGAACCAATACTATGATCTAAAGTCTTTAGTGTTACACCAGGAACTTTTTAACCCCCAAAGAACAATATAACTCAAGAACATTACCGTAGCTCAATTCCCAGAGATTTCAAGTGGGGACAAAAATGATAGCTTGAAAGCACTATAAGTCAATGTTGGAGCATCTGCCCAATATATAAGCATAAATCTATAGAGCAAAAAATGAAATATAGAAGAGGAAACCATTATTTTTGGTAGTCAATACAGCGCATGTTCATAAATGTTTTGCGCACACCCATAAGTCACTACGACTGGGGTTCAAAGTGTGGCGCGTGTCATTCTGCCGGGCATCAGAGGCCTGTGTTCAAGCACTGAAGGGACGGCTGACACAACAAGAAGCTTTAAATGAGGCTGGGCAGGCAGCCAAAGCCATAATGGCTCTGCCAGAGAAAACACATGACTGCTAAAGGAAACGGCTTATTTTTTATGACAAATCGAGTCTGCTGGTAATGTGGCTTCACAGCTCCTGGAGAGATCCAGTGATCTCATGAGCCGCTCGCTGCCCTGGGCCATTAAAACAGCATCTCCACACGCAGGAATGAAGTCATCCCTTCCGCACAATGTCACGCATTCAGCTGCGTTTGTGGCGACGAGCATCACTCGCTCGGGTTTAACTGTTTTCAACATGGATAATAAGAAATGTTTTTTGAGCATCAAATCAGCATATGTGACCATGGAGCACAATTTTTATTTATTTATTTAGATTTAACATCACCTGAAAGCTGAATAAACAAACTTTCCATTGATGTATGGTTTGTTAGGATAGGACCATATTTGGCAGAGATACAACTATTTGAAAATCTGGAATCTGAGGGTATAAAAAAATCTAAATTTAGAGAAAATCGCCTTTAAATTTGTCCAAATTAAGTCTTTATCAATGCACATTACTGCTACTACTAATAATAATACATTTATATACATATATATTATGGTAGGAAATTGACAAAATATCTTCATGGAACATAATTTTGACCCATACAATGTATTGTTGGCTACTGCCACAAATATAACCCTGCGACCTATGACTGGTTTTGTGGTCCAGGGTCACATATTAGAATGATTTTTGAAGGATCATGTGACACACTGAAGAATGGAGAAAATTGGGCTTTGCATCACAGGAATACATTATTATTGGTTGTATTTAGTGTAAATGTATGTTTGATGTTGAGACTCTTAAAGGAAGTTGCTCTGTTTCATCTTTAAGCTTGAGCTTTCAAAAGTCAAAATGACATCCCCTTACAAAAAGTAGTAAACTTCAAGTTCATTTTATGAAGTATACTTAAGTAATGTTCAAGTATATTTTTTAAGTATACTTTATGTAGTAAGCAATATCATTGAACTAGTTGTAAACCTATTCGTTTTTTTAAGCGAACAGAACATCATACTTATAGTTTACAATTTATATAATATTTTTGAACTTTCTTGGCCCTATTTTAACGATCTGAGCGCACGGTCTGAAGCGCATGGCGCAGGTGCACTTAGGACGTGTCTGAATCCACTTTTGCTAGTTTAACAACAGTTTGGTCCAAAAAGGTTGTACCTGAGGCCTATACCATGATGCCTGTTTAGCAGGCTAGCCAGATATGTTTATACTTAGTTTGTGCCAATCCTGGGTTTTTGGTACCATTAAAGTGGTTTGGCTTTTAGCAGTGTTCATCTCCATAGTAACTTACGCTCCACGGCTAACCTGCTCCAGGGCAGGTTATGTTCTGGATAATAGGTCTCAAACTGAAATTGGACCAATCAGCAGTGAGCACACCTCTGATGTAATAAAGTCACCCCCTCCCCCTTTTTCTACTCCAAATTAAAGGTCACTACATAGCAAATGGTTTTTAAAGACTAAAGCGTCTGGCTTTTAACAGTGCTTATTTATAATAATAATAATACTTTTGAATGATTTATGTTCAGTTCTCTCTATATATCAAATAACTTCATAACTTTTACTTGCATTGATGTAATAAGATTTTTCTTTAAGTTGTCCTCTTTTATAGACAGCTCTTTTCTTCTTCCTGTGTAAATTTGTTTAAATTCAATCATGTAATATTCTGCAGAAGAGAGAAATGAATCTCTGTTTCACTGATCCACAGCCTGTGATTGGCTGTTCACTGCTGATGTCACATCTAAACTCCTAAACTCAGGATCAAAGCCTGAGTTGACAGAGAAAGCTTATGATCAGCATCATGGGACCAACAAAGCCTGAATAGATAATTGTCAAAATAATTGTATTCTAGCTTCATGCATCCTTTTTATCGACACTTAAATTGTGGGTAAGTTTCATTAAAAAAGCAACATTTTTAGCGCCCCATACTGTACAACAGTGAAAACATGTGGCCGGAAAATGGCGGGGAAAGTAGATTTGAATTAAATTCCTACACTACCAGTGGACTAGCACAAAAAATTCAGATACTCAGAATTAGTAACAAATCTGTTTTCTTTATAAATCAATATTTTCAAACAATGTACGTTTATAAGACAGTATGTAAAACTATGTGAGAAAATGTATTTAATAGGTTACTCAATCAAAAGATTAAACACAACTACAATCCAAGTATACTTAAAAGTATAATTAAGTATTCTAAGTGTATCTCGATCAAAAGATTGAGTACATGTATAGTCCAAATATACTTTCTGTCCGTATAAGTCAAGTATACTTAAGTGCAATTTTAGGTATATTTCTGAGAAGTACATAAAAAGTAGACTGAAAGTATACTTTCTTATTTTTTAGGTTAAAAGAAGTATACTAATAGTACACTTGAATGAATGTCTTTTTCATAAGGGTCATCATTGACCTTGTTTACTTTCTGATGCATGTTCCTGGTTTTATTAGGCACGGCTGATCCGTTTGCAACATTCCATTTTTTTTTTTAAAGTGCTTTCATAGTCTTTTATCAAAATGTAATAAAATGTACAAGTACTTCAGCTCTTCAGCCACCAGCCTCTATTCTAGTACATTATGCCCACTTCTCACAATCAATTCAATTCATGATGGATAAAATCTAGTCCTGCCCTACATTTTCCCTTCTTGAATATCCCATTTCACCCAGAAATACAGCTGAGACATGGCACAAAAACAGCATCCTAAGGTTTTTTTTTCAAAGGGTATTTACTGTAGACAGTAAACAAAAATACACTACAGTTCAAAAGTCAACAATTTTGTATTAAATTGATTAAAAGTTACAATAAAGACATTCATGTTGTTATGAAAGATTTCAATTTCAAATAAATGCTGTTCTTTTGAACTTTCTTTTCATGAAGGAATCCAGAAAATAAAATGTATCAGTTTCCACAAAAATATTAAGCAGAACAACTGTTTTCAACATTGATGATCAATGTAACTTGAGCATCAAATCAGCATACAGTGCTTCCGGAAAGTATTCACTGCACTTTTTCTTTTGTTATGGCCTTATTCCAAAATGGATTAAATTCAATATTTTCCTCAAACTTCTACAAGCAATACCTCATAATGAGAACGTGAAAAGTTTGTTTGAAATCTTTGCAAATTTATAAAAAAAAAACACCCCTGAAAATTCACATGTACATAAGTATTCACAGCCTTTGCTCAATACTTTGTTGAAGCACCTTTGGCACCAATTACAGCCTCAAGTCTTTGAGTAGGATGCTACAAGCTTGGAACACCTATCTTTGGGCAGTTTCTCCAATCCTTCTTTGCAGGACCTCTCAAGCTCCATCAGGTTGGATGGGGAGCATCAGTGCACAGCCATATTCAGATCTCTCAAGAGATGTTCAATTGGGTTTAAGTCTGGGCTCTGGCAGGGCCTCTCAAGGACATTCACAGAGTTGTCCCATAGCCACTCCTTTCTTATCTTGGCTGTGTGCCTAGGGTTGTTGTCCTGTTTGAAGATGAACCTTCGTCCCAGTCTGAGGTCCAGAGCGCTCTGGAGCAGGTTTTCATCAAGAATGTCTCTATACATTGCTGCATTCATCTTTCCCTCGATCCTGACTAGTCTCCCAGTTCCTACTGCTGAAAAACATCCCCACAGCATGATGCTGCCACCATCATGCTTCACTGTAGGGATGGTGTTGGCCAGGTGATGAGCAGAGCCTGGTTTCCTCCAGACATGACGCATGCCATTCAGGCCAAAGAGTTACATTTTTGTTTAATCAGACCAGAGAATTTTGTTTCTCATGGTCCGAGAGTCCTTCAGGTGCCTTTTGGCAAACTCCAGATGGGCTGTCATGTGCCTTTTACAGAACAGTGGCTTCCATCTGGCCACATCGCTCAGTTTTGGCCAGGGGCCAGCTCTAGGAAGAGTCCTGGTGGTTCTAAACTTCTTCCATTTACGGATGGTGGAGGCCATTGTGTTCATTGGGACCTTCAATGCTGCATCATTTTTTCTGTACCCATCCCCAGATCTGCATCTCGATACAATCCTGTCTCGAAGGTCTACAGACAGTTCCTTTGATTTCATAGCTTAGTTTGTGCTCTGACATGCACTGTTAACTGTGGGACCTTACAGGATTATATGCCTTTCCAAATCATGCCCAATCAACTGAATTTACCACAGGTGGACTTAAATCAAGTTGCAGAAACATCTCAAGGGTGATCAGTGGAAACAGGATGCACCTGAGCTCAATTTTGAGAATCATGGTAAAGGCTGTGAATACTTATATGTGATTTTTTTCGTTTTTTATTTTTAATAAATTTGCAAAGATTTTAAACAAACTTCTTTCATGTTGTCATTATGGGGTATTCTTTGTAGAATTTTGAGGAAAATAATGAATTTAATCATTTTGAAACAAGGCTGCAACATAACAAAAATGTAGAAAAAGTGAAGCACTGTGAATACTTTCCGGATGCACTGTATCAGGTAACCAATAGTTTCGACAGTCCACTTTAGACATTCTACTAACTATAAGTAACTTTGCAACTATGTCATCTAACAGTCATTAGAGTATTAGAAGACTGTCTGCTTAATATCTGCGAACACATGATCCCCCATCAGACATCTAAGTACTTTGCAATACATGTCAACTTATTCTACTAAACTTAACTTAACAGTCAACTAATACTGACATGCAGTTGCAAAGCTACATATAGTTATACAATGTTTAAAGTGGACAAACAAAATAAAGGATCATGTGTATGCTAATGATGCTGAAAATTCAGCTTTGCCATCAAATAATTATTTTACATTTGAAATAAAATTACAATAGAAAACGGTTATTTTAAATAGCAATAATATTTCACAATATTGCTGTTTTTACTGTATTTTTGATCAAATAAATGCAGCCTTGATGAACATAAGAGCTTTAAAAAAAAATCTTGCCAACCCCCAATTTTTGAACAGTAGTGTTTGTATGTATCTTCTGAATGTACCCTCCTTTTTTAAGTTTTTAATCTGGATATACAACACAAAACGACTCACAGTAGATATAACTGTCAAATAGCCTACTCATGGACAAAGCAGCGAGTCCATCAGCCCTGGCACACTTCAGCTGGCATTTAGCCTCTGACTTCCAAGCACCTACAGCATATTACGTGGCCTTTAAGCGGGCACTGCCAACGGGGGCCACCAGTCTGGCACAGAACCATGGGGAAACACCACCTCCACACAACCACTGAGACGTCCAACAGCCTGTTAACATCCTCAGCAGCCAAGCTGTTCTCTGCCTCACAGTGGGACCTCCGCTCAACTCTCTAAATGCTCTTTAAGAGCGGAGGAAAAAAAAAGAAGGAAAATGCAGGGAAGAAAAGACGAGGGGATTGTTGCGCAGGAGCTCTGGGAAACGCATTAGCTGCCGATTGTCTCAGCATACTCCTGGCTGTTTCTAATGAATCACTAGAGAGGGTCTAGAACAATCCATACGTAGAAGCGAAATACAAGCCTGGCTCGTTGAGGTGAGGGTCACGGCTGCGGTCCCTCAGGGCTTTAAGAGTATACTAAAGAAAAAGGAGGGAAAAAGCTTTTGTGGAGCGGAGAGAAAAGCGGCATCTGCTGCAACGGTGAGCCGAGCGCCAAGTCAGCGTGACCACAGACGCTGAAGACCCCCCCCCCCTCTCCTTTCATCCGCACATTTGGCCTTCTACGTTTAGGGTAACAGGAGAGATCGATGAGGTAATGCCTCGCAAAAGCCTCGAAAAACAAAGGCAATTAATTTCAGCTCAAACACAAAGGGCAGAAAATATCACGCCCCTCAAATCAAGACTACAAAAGCGGTAGATGAGTCTTATTTACATGCACTGCTTCTGAGCAATGAAAATAACGTTTGCGTTTGTGCCTCTTTGTTAATATACAAACACAATATCATCATGTCTGGGTAAGCAGAAAAACCTGGAGTCAGTAATAACTCTTCTTTTGAATATACAATGCCTAAAAATGAAAGACGAGAATTAGCAAATGTGATAATTCTGCAATCATTTACTCCGAACCTGTATGTGAACACAAAAGGAGATATTTAGTAATATGTCAAAACTGCTCTAAACCCCGCTACAAAAATAGCACCATAATGTCATAAAAGTAGTTAATACTTTTGCATAAATTTTTTTATGTGATCTTTAATTTGATTTATTTGATCGAAAAAGCAGTAAAACAGTAATATTATGCAACATTATTACAATTTAAAATAACTGGTCTATTTTAATTTGAAAATTTAATTTATTCCTGTGATATCAAAGCTGAATTTTCAGCATCATCACTCCAGTCTTCAGGGTCACATGATCCATCAGAAATTATTCTAAGATGCTGATTTGCTGCTCAAGAAACATTTCTGATTATTATCAATGTTGAGAACAGTTGTGCAGCTTAATATTTTTGTGGAAACCCTGATACATTTTATTTTAAGAATTATTTGATATATCAAAAGAACAGCATATATTTAAAAAAAAACAAATTTTTTTTTTAAGTATAGGGTCAATATTTTTATTGCCATAACTCTGTCTGATGCACCCACCGCTAGCCTAGCCTAGCACAAAGACCGGAGGCAAATGGCTCCAGCTAGCCTACTGCTCAATAAGTGACAAAATAACGCCAACATTTTCCTATTTACATGTTGTGATGTGTATAGTTACATCGTGTACAAAGACCGACGGAAAATTAAAAGTTGCGATTTTATTGACCGATATGGCTAGGAACTATACTCTCATTCCTGCGTGGTAATCAAGGAACTTTTGCTGCCATACCATGGGTGCAGCGGCGCAATGCGTCTGAAAATAGGCTAACTTCCGTCAACATAACCAATGCGACAACCTGCTTTCACAGAAAGCGTGCTGGGGACTATTTTCAGGCGCTTCATAATATCATTGCACCACTGCACCCATGGTACGGCAGCAAAGTTCCTTGATTAATACACAGGAATGAGATAGTCAAAGAGCCGTTTGCCTCCAGTCTTTGTGCTAAGCTAGGTTAGCGGTGGGTGCGTCAGAGAGAGTTATGGCACGCACGGAGATGAGAATGGTATGTATGGACTTATCTAACTCCGGGGGATACGGTGAATAAGCTAAAGTCCCAAAAAGTCGGCGTGTTCCTTTGAGCCACATAACAGATTTGTGTGAGGAACAGAAGTCAAGAACCAACATTGTTTTGTGCTATTGACGCCAAACCTGGTGCACTTTTTAAAACCTGAATGCAGATTGCAAATATGAATATGTGCATATTGAAATGGAGTTCTTAAAAGATGTATCAATTATCAACTATTTGATCAACTTTGTAAAAAAAACCCACAGAGTTATTAAATGATTTGAAATGACTTGGAATAGACATTTATAGTGCTTTTTATGATTTTTGGAGCTTGACAATGAAAACAAACTTCTTTGAAAAATCTTCTTTTATGTTCCACAGAACCAAAAAAATCAAACGAAAGAATCAAAAAAAGACATGAGCGTGAGTAAATGACGACATAATGTTCATTTTTGGGTGAACTATCCCTTTAATATGTGACTTCGACACAGGATCACTCAATGTGTTTTCACTCTGGTTCAACATTATGTAAGTCTATTACTTTAACAGTTACCGGGATTTTATGAGATGATATTGAGATGCAGCTTGACATATTCACATACACACACAACCAAAACCCACTTGGCTCTCCTTACAGTAGGCATGCAACTCAATCATTTTACCCATGAGCCTTTGCGTCAGACACCACTCTGTAGCCTTATCCATAATTCATGCAGCATCTCCCTCTGGCCTGTCTAACGTTCCTACTGTGCCATGAGGTGGATTTTATGGTGTATGTGTGTTTTCTTTTATTGAATAACAAACGGGTGCCGTTCAACATAAAATATAGAAATAGGACCTCTGGAAATAAACAACAAAGCAGGCTGTTTCCTGAATGATTTCGTGTGAGGGTGTGTGTTCTGCTTTTTATACGGAGTATTAGTGGAAATCTTTGTCACTGTGCTACATCAGAGCAAAAAGGGGAAAAAACCTCTGGGACTCTTTGGAAAATGTGCAATATTTCAAAATTACATCTGTCAAGCATGGCAGAAAAATAGCAGGTGATTTGAGGCAACATGAGTGACGGTGACTGCTGGCGATGCAACAAAGTTGAGCAGAGTTTAAGTGTATGCAAATGAGCAGTGATAGGACTGAAGTTAGAGGAACTCATGTGATCCGCCTTCTGATACAGTTGTCGAATAGAAACAAAACCAACAGAAGAGACTCTCTAGTGATTTAATCACTGTCCAGTTCACACCAAGAACATAAACTATAACAATAACTATACTAGTGTCCAAGATGATTATAATGTTCATTCTAAGTGCGTGCTTTATATTTTAAAATGCAATTTATTTTTGTGATGCATAGCTGAATTTTCATTATCATTGCTCCAGTCTTCAGTGTCACTTGATCCTTCAGAAATCATTCTAATATGATGATTTGCTGCTCAAGAAACATTTATTTCCGGGGACTCAAACCCCTCCACCATGATAAGGTGACAGTTCAAGGAGGGGGCAAAAATGTCCATTGAGGAAGCAGTGGCCGAGGGCTCGGAGGTGGACTCGTCCATCACCCAAGCGGAAGTCACCGAGGTGGTTAAAAAGCTCCTCGGTGTCAAGGCACCAGAGGTGGATGAGATCCACCCTGAGTACCTCAAGTCTCTGGATGTTGTGGGGCTGTCTTGCTGACACGCTTCTGCAGCATCGTGTGGCGCTTGGGGACAGTACCTCTGGACTGGCAGACCGGGGTGGTGGTCCCTCTTTTCAAGAAGGGGGACCGGAGAGTGTGTTCCAACTACAGGGGGATCACACTTCTCAGCCTCCCGGGAAAGTCTATGCCAGGGTACTGGAGAGCCGATAGTGGAACCTCGGATTCAGGAGGAACAGCCTGGTTTTCGTCCCGGTCGTAGAACACTGGACCAGCTCTATACCCTCTCCAGGGTGCTGGAGGGTTCATGGGAGTTTGCCCAACCAATCCACATGTGCTTTGTGGATTTGGAGAAGGCATTTGACTGTGTTCCTTGTGCCGTCCTGTGGAGGGGCTCTGTGAGTATGGTGTTCGGGTCCCTGTACGACGGGAGCAAGAGCTTGGTCCACATTGCCGGCAGTAAGTCAGACTTGTTCCCAGTGCATGTTGGACTCCGGCAGGGCTGCCCTTTGTCACCGGCAAGGCGCAGCCAAGGGCTGGAGAGTGTCCAGTTTGGGGACCACGTGATTTTGTCACTACTTTTTGCGGATGATGTTGTCGTGTGTGCCTCTTCAGACCAGGACCTTCAGCGTGCACTGGGATGGTTTGCAGCTGAGTGTGAATCGGCTGGGATGATATTCAGCACCTCCAAGTCCGAGGCCATGGTTCTCAGTCCGAAAAGGGTGGCTTGTCCACTTCAGGTTGGTGGAGAGTTCCTGCCTCAAGTGGAGGAAATAAAGCTTATAAAGCTTATAAAGCTTGGAAGAGCCAGGAATTTTTTTTAAAATATAACTCAGATTGTATTCGCCTGAAAGAAGAAAGTCATATACACCTAGGATGGCTTGAGGGTGAGTAAATTATGGGCTAATTTTCATTTTTGGGTGAACTAATCCTTTAAAGTCACCATAATCAAAATGGACCCCATTAACATTCTTACTACATGTTAGTCTGGAACATGTTTCACTGTTGCAAAGTATTCAAAATCATAAAACTTGCTGAAAATGTTTCAGATGACATCCCAAATCCTTCTCACTTTTAAAACACCAGTGTTTCACAATCCAATACATTAGTGGCAGATAATTCAAGTTTCGGCCTATATTTCTACTAATTGTCTTTAAAGGCATTGTGTGTAATTCCTGCACTATAGTATTTGTTTGAGCAGCCTGACTGGTGCCAGAAATATAACAACACTGCCTGGAACAATGGAGAATGGGGTTATTGTATGGAACCTGTTCATAAGTATTCTTTTTTTTCTGTTGCAGATATTACAGACAGAATTCAAGGCAGGTAAACTTGAACTGTTCTCAACCTCTGGCCATCACACAAACTCGTTCTTTCTTTTGGACACCTAGCTCATCAATCAAGATAACAGGTAATTATCAGTCACTCTGAGCAAACCCACTCTTCAGCAAGGGTGTTTAGCCGCTTTTGTGTGTCTTTTCAAATTGCACACTTACTTAAGTCGGGAATCCACCTTCTGTGTCCCAAGTTTCCAAGTATTCAGGATGTTCACTAATAGTATACTGTCACGTACACCATAAACCCAAATAAGTTGGCCAAACTCAAAACAATTGAGGCAATCGGTTACATTTTTTTAAGTTAAAAAAATGTAAGTTTAAGAAAGCAGAACTGGCAGATTTTTATTTTGTACTCATACATTTTAGTTGCTCATAACTTCAAATATTTGAGTAAGCTAATTCATACATTTAAGTTCAAATTATCAACTTAAACATTTTTAGTAGTGAAAACTTGACTAGCTTTAGTGGGGTCATGAACTGGCTTTTTTATTTTTTTATACTGTTGTCTGAGGTCAACTTATGACTTTTGTGTGGTTTTTACATTCAAAACATCATAACGAATAAGTAATAAGCTATTTTCTACCCTGGTTTTGAGCCTAGCTCTTGAAGACTTGGAAGTAAACACCGACTGCTATGATTGGATAACAGTTTTGCATATTATAATGAGCTTCGGCTCCCCCATGAGTACACGTGAGGAATTGTTTTGAAAACTTCCATTGTGGAGAAACGGCAACTGGAATGATTCGCCCACAGGGCTCGCAAAATGTCTTTATCAAACAAACACAATGATCTATCTCTCATCCACCCGCAATTCATTGGAATGTTAATTTTTGTATTAATTGGCCAGCCCGATCGGTGGATATAACCGTGAACCGTGCCGTGCATAACACACACACACACACATTTCACTATTTAAGATAGTGCGAGCCCTGGCCCATACATGTTTGAGTCTGATCACGAATTGCAGGACAATGAATTTGAGAACTTAAATACTCATTATCTCTTGGCTAACTGCAAGTCAGACTAGTTCACAGTCTTAACATAAGGGGCCCTATCTTGCACCCAGCGCAATTGACTTTGTACACCGACGCATGTGTCATTCCTATTTTGCACCCGCGCAAAGCGCGCTTTTCCCTCCACAGAAGCACGTCGCTAAACTAGTGAATGAACTTGCGCTCCCTGGGCGGTTCAGCGCAAAAAAGGAGGCGTGTTCCGGCGCAAACAATCCCTGGTGCTATTTTGCTGTTCCATTAAACAATTGCGCCACTGACCAGAAAAAACCTAGTCTAAAGTCAGTGGCGCGTTGCGCGTTGTTCCTTATGCTATTTTAAGGGCGCATGCTTGACCATAATGTATAGCGTGCACAACGCGCATACACTTTGCTCATGTAATCTACACAGATGCAACAGTTATTTTTGCAAATCATAAATTGTTACACTAAAAAATATTAACACATGAGATGACGGAAATCATTGTGGTGTGCCACGAAGATGTGAAAAAATAGGCATAAATCTAGCTTACAAATTATTCAGGCTAATTGTTGTCTAATAATTAAGGATCAGACCTGTTTGCCCAATAGTGGCAACTTCTGGCAAGACATATATGTATATAAGGACATCTAACAAATTGGTTTGTCCGTCAAGAACCAGGAAAAAAAATCGGTGAGGGTGGACGCAGCGATGTCCTCTGCTGGCGTCAGGTCCTGAGTAGAGGCAGATCCACCTCCCGTTACACGGCGTGCCCGATTGATGCTGGCAAGCTTGGACTTTCCCCGTCTTCTGATGTCATTGTAGCACTTGCGGCAATGGTGCGACGTCCTGGGGATGCCAGCTGATGAAACAATTGTGGCTATTTCCTCCCACGCCTGTTTAACCGACGTTATTTTGGGTGGGTTTCTCCCATCCCCATACAACACAACTTCTCTGTCTTTCACTGCTCTTACAAGAACATCAGTCTCCTCGGCTGTGAACCGCTCCTGGCGTGCGCCTGGTAAATACGCCATAATAATAGCAATACATAATGGAACTTGCGCACCTGCTTTTAAAGGGAATGTTGGATGACGCTCTGATTGGTTTATTCACGTTACGCCCAAACCACACCTATGAATAATGAAGCTACTTCAGACCAACCCATTTTAGATTTGCGCCGGGCGCAAGAGCCATTTATCCCGCCGGGAAAATAGCAACAGTGCCGAGACCCGCCCACAAAGTTACTTGCGCTTCGCGCTTTGACACTTGCGTTTCAGATCGTTAAAATAGGGCCCAATGACTGTGTTAATGCAACAGGCCCCAGTTTATTGAAATATACTAACATATGAGATTATATAACACCCTAAATTCAAAATAAAAAACCTCAAAACAGTAAAAGTAACATTACAAAACAGTATGAAATGTCGTCATACCACCCAGAATTACTTTGGTACTTTTACACAACAATGGAAACTGAGTCACACTGATATCAGCAGCAGCTTCATTCCACTGAAGGTCTGAAGAACCAGGGCTTCATAAGCTTATCAACCATTATAAAATATGATTTTCAGCAAACAGCTGCTCCTCAGTTGGAGATAAAACCGCTTTGATATATCATATTATAAAATGAATACTTTCAACTCTAAAATCGGACTGGATGCGCCACGTTTATGCTATAGCCAGCTGCTCACACCTGTGACCGCACGTCAACTGAATTCAACATTAATATTCAAGTTGCTACAAGAGTGAACTTTGATCATTGTGTTGCTTGGAAACAGTCCACACTTAAGCTAATGAGCTATATTACACTGTCATTTCGTTTTGTGTTATTTACTAGCTAACACATGAAGACGTCACTACAACATACAACTTTTGACCTTATTAAAATACTGATACGAACATTTTCTAGATTTCAAAGGATAATACAAAGAAACCACATGATTGTATCACCATAATGAATATAGAGCACAAGAACTGGTTCCAGAAGTATTTTTACTATTTATTTTTTCCATAGGTGTTTAAAAATGATTCAATAGAGTTTAAACCAACCAGGATGAATAACAATGAAAATTCTGATTCAAAGCAAAAAGGTATTTATAAATGAGAGAAAAAAGACAAATGCAATGATCTATTTATCCCATGAAGCAAAAACAATGGTATATTAGACTTATACAAGTCTTTATTGTAAGTATGAAAACAAAATTTAAAGTGTATTGTAAAATGCTTAGATATACTGTTCAAAAGTTTGGAGAGAGTATGTTTTTTGTTCTCTTTTAATCAGCATAGATGCATTACATTGATCAACAGTGACAGTAAAAACATTTATAATGTTACACACGATTTATATTTCAAATAAATGCTGTTCTTTTGAACTTTTGAAAATATCACAGTGTCCACTAAAACATTAAGCAACACAACTATTTTCTAAATTGATAATAATAAATGTTTTTCCGGCGTCAAGTCAAGTCAACTTTATTTATATAGCGCTTTTTACAATGCAGATTGTTTCAAAGCAGCTTCACGGTGTTAAACAGGAAAATAATGCAACAGAATTTGATTCGGCTGTACAGACGCTCTGGAGAAAATGGTGAAGTCATCAGCTCATTTCAACTATCATACATTGACAATGTGGGCAGATCAGTAATTTAGTTGATATAGTTAATTTAGTTTAGTAATTAAATTTATTTGGATATTAGTTGAAAATTTAGCGTCCCCAACTGAGAAAGCCAAGCCAAAGGCGACAGTGGCAAGGAACCAAAACTCCATCAGGGGCATAATGGAGAAAAATAAACCTTGGGAGAAACCAGGCTTAGTCAGGGTGCCAGTTCTCCTCTGGCCAATTAACAAACAGCTTATGATTATTATTCTGGCAACTTTACAGGTCAGAGGTCATATTAGATCGAAATATTAGAAAGATCGGACTCATCACGTCGGAGAGGGGTTTATTGAGGAATCATCAAATCATCATTAGAATGATTTCTGAAGGGTCATGTGACACTGATGTAATGGTGCTGAAAATTCAGCGTTGACATCACAGGAATAAATTAAATTTTAAAATAGATTCAAATAGAAAAGTCATTTTAAATTGTAATATTTCACAATTTTACTGTTTTTTGATCACACAAATGCAAGCCTAAGATACTTCTTTCTGTCTGACTTGATTACATCATTTGCAATGCTTAAGTGGGTGGTCACTGGTGAGATCTTTTACTACTAATTCTGTTTCCATGGTAACAGCAACTGATTGGTGATTCTCTCTTTAGAATTATCTGTAGTGTCATTTTTCATCAAGAATCAAAACACATAAAAAAAAAAAAAACACACTTTTGGCTTCTGCAGAAGCAAATATCACTTTACAATTTTTATGAAGACTGTCCTCAAACCCATTAAAAGTCAAATTCACAAAATGGAGAATATATACATAAGTTTTACTTCATTAAACAAGGCTGCTGAAAGAGTCAGACCTGCAAAACAACCTTGAATAAATGCTAGAAAATTCCTCTACAGGCGATGCTGGCGTAGTGCTACCGTACGTCTCATCTCTGTAATTCCCCCCACATGGCCAGTGTGACAAGTCTGAACCTGTAAATAAGCTCTCGTGTCTAATAGCTGTGAAGCCATGAGTGGAACTCGCCATTTGCTTTGGTTAAGAGTTGTATCTGCCGCATCTGAAGGCTTTGTCTGTTCTGCTGACTAAAGCCATTCGTTCCACTAAATTAGTCCCATTAGCTTAATGCAACATGGAGGTCATTACCCACCGGCTCCTCTGTAGAACTGACCCCTGCTCTCAACGCAAGACCACCATCTGATCTAGGATCAGTCCTCGCTACTGGAATATCAGCAGTGTGCACTGTGAGAAAAACAGCAAAACAAGCTTCAGATCAGCTGGCGTGGAGAGACCTACTGTGATGTCACAACCGATGGGCATATTAAAAAAAATCTTTCATTATGATCGTGTATATCGTCAGTATGTTAATATATTTAATGGTAAAACACTATATATCATCTGTACCAAATTTGAAATCTTAAAAGTACAAAGTAACAAAAATGTCTAAAAATGATTGATTGCGCCATCATTTTAATATGTTTATTGCTGTTGTTCAGTGTGTTTTTTTTATGCTTTAACTTTTGTAATTAGTTAAAAGGAAACACAAATCAAAGGCAAGGGTATCTTAGATCTTCATGGGACTTGAAAAATAAAATAAAGAATAATGAAACTTATGACATTTTATTTATTTTGATTAAGGCTGTCAATTAAGTTTATTTATTTATTTTTATTTGATTTAATGACCTAAAATAACAATAATAATACCAATAATAATAATAATAGTTATTATTAATAATAGTAGTCATTAGTATTATACATTTTAATTAGGGCGGATAATCAATCAAATGTCAATATTAAGTTGGAGTTTTCATTAATTAACCTAAAATAACATGGTAATAATAATAATAATGGTTATTATTATTACTATTATTAATTAGGGCTGTCAATCAATTAAATGCCAATATCACGTTGTCATTACCCTAAAATAAAATGGTAATAATAATAGTAGTTTTTATCAATTGCCCAAAAACATGTTATTATTAATAATAAAAAATTCTCTAACAGATTAAAAAAATATAGATTTCTCGATTTTAACCGATTCTCATTTTTACAAAACAATATCGATTCTTAAATCCCAATAATCGATTAGTCGTCCATAGTCATCAGTTTTTAGTTGATGAATGAACGAGCATTGTAGTGCAACTCCCATCCAATAAATCGCAATAATCTTTGTGCTTTGTTACTTTTGATATGAAACAAAGTCTCAAGTTTCAAAAGTACAACTTACCGAAATCTGTATCATGTCACGAATTGCTCAATCAGTGTTTCAACCGCAGAAAGACGCGAGTAAAACAGCTTGTAAACAATGTCATGTAACGTCACATTACCTCAGAAAAAACATATCCAGCGTCCATAAACTCATTATTCAGCTAGAAAAATTAACTCTAGCATTTTGCTAATTATATGCACCATATAGGCTATTCATTATCATTTTTAATGTTCTTCAATATTTAATGCATGTATATATGAATAAATCTGGCATGTGTTTATAACAGCACCATTTAAATGTTTTAAAAAACGAATTGGAGTAGAAATATGATTATGTAATTGTAACGTTTTTTATTATTATAAAAATAAACACCATTGAGTGTAATTTAAGTGTTTGTATACAAATCAGTAAATTTTTACCTTCAATATTGTATGTAGTACCAACTGACTGCCATAGTTTACAATATTAGTTCAGAGTTTTGTTTTCCTTGAGAAAATTTGCCATGTATTGTACCTGATATTGATACAAAATAATCGACATTGAATCGAAATCGAATCGTGAAATTTGTGTCAATACCCAGCCCTAATTAATAGTAATTTTAAATAAAAAAAGTGATTGTATTCAGAAAATGAAGACATGATTATAACACATTGGCACAAACAGATCATGTTAAACACATTCTGCACATCAAAGACAACAGTGTGTTCAGTCAAGTTTATTTCCTAAATCTTGGTAGTGATTTGACATGATAGCACTCTAACATGTGTAGTATTCAGCAGGATGCAGTATTCTGGGAGCTTCTTATAAAAGAATTCAAATCCTTCTCCCAATCCCATTAAAGCTGTGTTTCACACAAATTAAATCAAGGATTTAAACGTGTGTAAACCAAAAGGGAGCGATGGAGGAATTCATTTCAAGACCGTTTCCCTTCAAACTAATTGAAACTAATTGTATTTCAAGAGGACTCTTAAATTATGCAACACAGGGCCCCGCCAGACCCCAGCACAAGATCCCAAACACGCAAGGAGATACGCTATGATTTGAAAGCATGTCCCTTTAATTGCAGGGTTTAATCCTGTCTTAAATAACGGAGGAAGGAATGGTTGTTTAGGAACATGTGAAGGGGAAAAAAAGAAGAAAAAATCAAGTGACTCACGGCAATTTGCAAAGATCTGTGTGCACCAACAGTCTCGCAACAGCACAAATCAGACAATCTATTCCTTCAGTCTGGTCCAAAAAAAACCGTGTAATTGACTTCAATTGCTGTATAATATTTACAACATTAGGTTCCAGAGTGCACTGCAATTGCTTAATTGCTTAATAGCACAGCCCATTTTTACAATAGATTATAGCGCAAATGAACATTCTGTAGAATAAGGACTTTATGTTCAGTCGTAGTTGAAGTATCTCACCAGATTGAACTGATATTAGCTAATGAGGTACAGTCACTGAATCCATTAACATTCTCAAACATTGGTTTTTCAAGCAATTTGTAATGTGAAATCAAGAGATCCATTAGGAATAAAACCATGGAAATTGATGGGAGGTAATGACTGAATCACTATCTGGTCAGTTTCAGCCAATCGGTTGGTCAGTAGAGGCCGATACTATAAAGTCAAACGAAAGAGTGGTTGCGTGACATTAAGTATGCCAATGAACCTCTTTAACAAAACAAGAGCAGAACAATGAAATAAATAATACAACTGTGCAAAACCATTATCATATTGTTGCACTGAATTTAATTCAATTTACGTAAAAATGTTCTCACAAAATCATTCTGCTCCTGTTTCACAAATTTGGATCGTTGGCTTTATTTGTTCTTGCTGAGAGTTCGTTGTTTTTCCCCGTGTTCGACGATCTTCTCGTCCACATAGAGGCCTTTGCGTCTTCGTACGGCGTTCATGTATTTCAGAGCCTGACTGGTTGAGTCAGCTTTTTCTCCAAAGTGTAAATACTCCTCCTCAGTAGTGGGCACCCAGAATGGATCACTAGGGATAACCTAAAACACACAAACACACACACGCAATGTTAATGATGTCTGTGCTGTGGTTTGAGATTTGCATGCAACACTTTAATGCAACTCATGAACAACAAATTACTAATATTTTTATTTATTTTTTAAAAACTGATTTAAACATTGTTCTAGTTATCCTGGATGCTGATTGGTCAATACAGCATTCCAGTAGTGCTGACTGACAGCCCAGTCAATCAATGATTAACAGGCAGTGTTTTCAATGAACTTCAAAAAGAAATGGGCTGTGTGAAGAAATGAGTGTATTTAATATTTAATGAATGAAAAATTTTTTTTTTTTAACATTTAATTTACAAAAAAATATTAATACTGTATTAAATGTACTTAATTTACTGGATTATCTAAAATATAAAATAATGATATATTCATTTTTTTTAATTAACATTAATTCTATATTAAATGAATAAATACAAAATGTATTATTTTAAATGTATTCAAAATAGCAAGTAATTTACTTGTTATCCAAAATAGACATTGGCACGCAACACATAAATAAACAAATAAATAAATACACTTTTAATTTGAATATATATTAACTGGATTATCCAAGATATGCATTAACATTATTCTAAATTAAATAAATAAATAAACTTAAATGTATATTTCTTCAAATAATAATTTAATTTATAAAAAATTAATTAAATAAATAGATGTGTATTTGTATTTAATTCACTGGGTTATCCAAGATATACATTAGCATTATTATAAATAAAAAAAAATAAATAAAAAAAAATACATCTATAATAAATAAATAAAGCTAAACATTTAATTTTCTGGATTATCCAAAAGCCTAAGCATAACCACATTACTATTTAAATAACTAAACAAACAAACTTTTTTCCATTTACTTTCCAGCAAAATGAAGTATGTTGTGATAATGTTACTATAAATCTACTATTATTTGGGTCATACCAGCCACCCCTAATGTCATATGTAATGTACACTCCATGTAAAGTGTTACAGAATTTAGAAGATCTAAGATCAGAATTGTCCTCACAAGTAATGCACATCTATACTGTTAATTTGTAAATCAGCCAGACAAGAGTTCAGATAATTAGAATTTGGCAACACAATATTTCTATCTCTTTGTCTGCCTCACTTTCATTATTTAAAAAGAAGTTGAGTTGTTCGAGGGCAGAAGTAGACTACGCAATTGTCCGTTGTGAAGAGATACACATAATGGTCATTATATGAGGCGCAGCGAGAGCATGTACCAGCGTACACACACACAGCAATGGGAGCAGGTGCTCGGCGGATGACGCAATCCCTGCAGCAACACACACACACACACACACTTCCACACAATATGACCTCATGCTCAGACAATAGCGCGAGTGGTACAATTACTGTAAGAGTCCAGCGGGGCCCCTGCACCTGGTCCCAGAGAGGCCCCACGGCGTGGGCTCCGTTACCTCGGGACAGATGGCAACAACGGACGGATTTACACAGTTATCGACTGCTGCCCGCAAACCGAGCCAGTCCAGCGTTTCAAGAGCATCTGCGGCCGAACATCACTGACGGATCAGTGCGTTTGTGGAAGACAACAAGGTTACAATTAGCATTTCAACAGCAGCAGAGCACCAGCAAAGAGCTTCCTGAGTGCTGATCTCTGATTCGATATCTGCTTTCTTATTCTCATTTCTCTCTCTCTCTCTCTCTCTCTCTGCTGACCTGACAGCTTGGGTTACTATCCCTCCTTTTTTTTTCTCCACCAAAGAGCTTTTGTCTTGTGTGTGCTCTCCTTCAAGCACAACCCAAACAAGTGACAAGGAACTTTTCATGTGTCTTCCATGCAGACACAAACACACACACAAGCTCTGCCTTACTAAGACAGCGTTATCAAAACTCATAAATGACTGATCTGGAACGTTCTACACAAGCTGCAACTCACAAAGAGACCCAAATTACTGTGGCTTCAAATAGAGTTAGCATGTTGCTAAGCTAAAAAATACAGTATTCTAATAGATGTACACAACACACAAATATTGGCTTGAATAGTTTTTAGATTTGATATTACTACGTTACAAACACTTTTAGGGTTAAACAAGCAGGGTTAATACGATTTTTACAAAGAAATTAATACTTTAATTTCACAAGGGTGCATTAAATTGGTCAAAAGTGACAGAAAAGACATTTACAATAGATTTCTATTTCAGATCAATTCTGTTCTTTTGAACTGTGAAGAATCCTGAAATGTATCATGGTTTCCACAAATAAATTCCGCTGATTTCAACATTGATAATACATGTTTCTTGAGTAATAAATCAGCATATTAGAATGGTTTCTGAAGGATCATGTGACTGAGTAATGATGCTGAAAATTCAGCTTTGCATCACAGGAATAAATCACATTTTTAAATGCATTGAAATAGAAAACAGTTATTTTGAATTGTAACAATATTTCACAACATTACTGTATATTACTGTAATTCTGATCAAATAAATGGAGCCTTGGAGAGCAAAATACATTTTTCTGAAATAATTTGAACAGTAATGTTTACATTCATTTATTTAAAGTTTAAATAGACAAATATTGGCCATATTTTTGTGTAAACCGTGATCATTTCTCGTCAAGATTCTTCGTTGAATAGAATGTTCAAAAGAATAGCATTTATTTGAAAAATAAATATTGTGTAACATTATAAATGTCTTTACTTGTCACTTTTGATCAATTTAATGCGTCCTTGCGGAATAAAAGTATACATTTAGATGTATACTCTCGCTAGATCAAATAATCTATACAGTTTTTTTTTTACTGATTTTTTACTGTCATGATTGTGAAAGAATCTCATAATAGTTACATTATAAACGACAAATCTGGTGAATGGAAATGTAGTGAGATGGAAGGTTTTAATGAGTGACCGTCCGCCACTGCCCACGTCAGGGTGGAGTGTGTGTTTGATAGCAGCGCTAACACTGAATGACACTAACTGTGTGTCAGAATCGCACAACGGCCCAGTGTAACTCATTAGTCTGTTTCTTTGTCCATCTTACACAATTAGATTATGTTGACCTGCATGCGTCTTGCTCATGGCCGGTGTTGATTAGTGCATGTGTGTGTGTGTGTGCGTGCGTCTCATGGCAGGGGCGGGCAGACGCTTGGCAGACAGATCGAGGGCGGATTCGAGGCCCTGGCATATGTGTCTAATGGTGTCTAATGGGCTCTCGGCACAGTAGGGAACAAACACACACACACACACACACACACACACACACACACACACACACACACACACACTCTCTGAATGGAAGTGCCGCTGTCAAAGCTTGACATCTGCCCACACATACAAGCATACAGACGCATGCATGCATGCAGACTGTCAGATGTAGTGTGTAGGTTCTCTGAGATATGGCAGCAAGCGGGTGAGTTTTCACACTAATGGTGCAGCGTCCTGCGTTTGGCGGCTCTCGGAGAAAGAGAGAGACAAAGACAGGTGAGAGATCGACAACAAAAACGATGAGGAAATGCTATCCGGACCAACTTTATAAGACTCCTGTCAGTTATAATTCCTACTCACCCTACTTCATTTCCTGACGTATCAGTCACCATGAAACGGATCCATTTAATGCCTTTAGCAGGTGGACACATGTGCAACCGCAAAACCACATATCAATAAGCGTCTCGAAAGCAATGTTTCCACAGTACAAATAACATTCACATTAATGGGTAACAAAATACTACTTATACGGTGAATTCAGCTGACAATCATTATTTACTCACTCTTGTGTCATTTTCAACATGTTTGATGTTCCGAGGAGCACAAAATGAGACGTTTAGAACAATATATAGGAGGTTATTTTCAATACAATAAAAGTGAATGGGGACTAGTGCTGTCAAGCTCGCTCTCTCTCTCTATATATATATATATATCTTTCACTGAAAATCTTTGTCTCTGTATGAATTTAATTATGGCGTGTCAAGATGCCAGTCAAGCCAGGTTTGACATCAACGATGATGGGTCAAGAAAACCAATAACATCTGGTGTGATAAATGTCAAAACTGGCATGTATTGACGAATCTGACTGTATATGATGCATCATATTTGAACACATTTGCAATTTTTTTTCAGTGAACACTGAATTTCAGTCTGTTCCTCACATAAAGCTATTGTATTACTTCAGATGATATTTAGAAATATATAAATATGGATAGAAATACAACACTGCTCAATCCTTCGGGGTTGGTAATATTTTTATTGGGAAAAAAAAGAAGAGTAAAATTGTGAAATATTATTACAATTTAAAATAACTTTTTCTATTTGAATGTATTTTAAAATTCTTGTGATGCAAAGCTGAATTTCCAGCAGCATTACTCCAGTCTACAGTGTCACATGATCCTTCAGAAAACATTCTAATATGATGATTTGCTGCTCAAGAAAAAATCTTATTATTATCAATGTAGGAAACAGTTGTGCTGCTTAATATTTACATGGAAATGTAAATTAATAGAAAGTTAAAAGCATTAAGTTAACAGCATTTATTTGAACTAGATTTAATATGTCATGTTTGATTAATTGAATATTTGTTGAATAAAAGTATTATTTAAAAATCTTACCCCAAACTTTTGAACAGTAGTGTACATAAATAGAAATATTATTCTTCAATTTTTAATAACTTGACCCCTGTGCTTTTTGTCAATTGGAAAAAAGCAGTGACCATTCTGCTGAAGATCATCTTTTGTGTTTCACAGAAGAAAACAAGTCATATGGGACGTAAAACAGCATGAGGGTGAGTAAATGATGACAGATTTTACATTTCTGGGTGAACTATTGCTATAAACTCTTTATGCCTCTCAAAACAACACAGATTTGTAGAAGTCCTGCAGTCAAAACAAGCATCTCAAGACCCATAAAAGGTCCACAGAAAGGAAAACAGCAGCAGTTTAACTGTAGCGCGCAGACACACACACACACACACACACACACACACACAGTTTTTCTGTTTTATGGGGACTTTCCATAGACATAATTTTTATACTCTACAAACCGTATATTCTATACCCTAACCTCACCTCATCCCCTAACCCTAAAAACACCCCTCACAAAAAACTTTCTGCAGTTTTTACATTTTCAAAGAAACATAATTTAGTATGATTTATAAGCTGTTTTTCTCATGTGGGACCAAAAGCATTACCATCCTTGTGGGGACATTTTGTCCCCATAACGTAGGGTTTACCAGGATCACACACACACACACACACACACGCACACACACACGCGCGCGCACACACACACGCGCGCGCACACACACACACACACACACACACACACACACACACACACACACACACACACACACACACACACACACACACACACACACACACACACACACACACACACACACACACACACACACAGAAGAGGACAAAATGGGCTGCCGTGCTTTGCTTTGCAGTGTCTTGGTCTTTTCTCTTCACACAAAGGCCACATTTAAAAGAATTGAAAATGCAGCAGGCCCCAAAATCTAGAAAGGTAAGGTTTGAATTAAACATGGAATTGAATTACCCTCCTCCAGCAAGGCAAACATTGCCAAGACTGGTGTCCAATTTGAGTCGTGTATGTGTGTGTGATACTCACGCTGTACTCAAACACTATAAGTACAAGAATTCTCATGCAAAGTAGACTATTAACTGTTCTTCTCCTAGCAGAGATACAGATCATTATTCATGGCTTATTTCTCTGTAATGTCTCTGGCAGAATAAAGGAAAGTTAATTCAACACTCACACTTCAGCGTTTAGCAAGTACCAAGTTAAAATGTATTGTATTATCATATAATCTAGTATTACCAAAATAAATTATAAATCAATAATAACATAAATCACTGATTCTTGAGATAAGGGACAAAACATATTTTAGATGTTAAAGGTCCCATGGCATGGATTTTTTATTTTATTTTATAATGTATTCTGAGGTGTACTTATATTGTTAGTATGATTTTTACATCATAAAATGTCATAAATTACAAATAAAAGGCATTTTTTCTATACTGATGTTTGCCCTCTGGCTGAATGCCCTGTTTCAAGGGGCGCGTCTGCTGTGAGACTTCAGTAAAAACACCCACTGTTGTGATTGGCTGACATCTTTGCATTTGAAATGAGCGGAGGGGGCGTGGTTTAACAAGGTCTACGAGGCACAAGCCTGTGCCAGAGAGACAGATGTCACTTCTCATCAGTTCTCTCAGCACGTCTCAGTTCAGTGAACTGTTGTAGTTACTAGCATATACTTCAGGTTATTAGTTTATTTCTAGGCGGAGGGACTGTCACTCATGTCAGAAAGTTAGTAACTTTAGTAAATGATGGATCAGCGCTGACTGGAGACGCGAACCGTTTAGAACGATTCAGTCCGATTTGGTGAACTGGTTCAAAAGAACGATTCGTTCGTGAGAGCGCTGTCAGCGCGAGTTTATTTTGTTTGTATCTGAGAGTTCTGAATAAACACGAGTCCCAGTCACGCCGAGCCGTCTTCCTCCTTATTACCAACTTTGTAACACATGTAATGTACCACTACAGCTGTTGAGATGAACGAGTTATGAGTAAGTGTTGATTATAGCATTATTTTTAGATATTTTCCTATCATATGAAAAGCGTCAGTGACGCGTA
The DNA here is from genome assembly GCF_949357685.1 of Gobio gobio. Lineage (NCBI taxonomy): Eukaryota > Metazoa > Chordata > Actinopteri > Cypriniformes > Gobionidae > Gobio > Gobio gobio. The sequence goes on from NC_137098.1 coordinate 55,809,403, forward strand.
TTGAGTACACAGCGCAAAAAAAGACACAACAGCAGTAATCGAATGTAATCCAGTTTATTGTGGGGATAGTTGGCTAGCCCAGATACCCTCACGCTTAACGTACCCCCCTTCTGCTTAATCTCACGCCGCGTTTGGTGCCTCCGCTGTGGGCCAGATGCAGTACTGGGGGTCGGTGATGTTGGAGGCTGACCGGTCAGTGCAGCCCGAGCTTCGACGTGCGTGAGGTTTATCTCTAAAGATGTTACTCTGCCGATGTTGAGCAGAAACCCACGACTGTATGCACATTTCAGAACAGATAGACGCGACGAGGACGTACAAAAACACTGACTCACAAGATAGAAAACACTGTTCTGTCGGGAGAGAGAGAAGCCGCAGCACGAATAATAAAGTTCTGTGTGAACTTGAATAATTAGCTACACATCAGAAATCACTGATCACAGATCAGAAGGAACTGAAAAAAGGTTTTCTTTTGTACATCCAAACACTGAGAAACTGCCAGCATTCACTCGTTCACAAGCCATGATCTCTCGAGGACAAATATAGCGCTTGTATGGGCGTGCCAAATTCTCTGGGCGGAAAAAAGGGAGGTAACCGTTCCTGTTATGATGTCATAACAGGAAAATTCAAGATCAGCTCGTCTGAGCTGTCATTTTCTCAAAGGTAGAGAAAGACAGCCAGAACTCGGTTTACACCGATCAAAATTTCTAGCCACTTGGGCACAATATTCAGGCTAGGGGAACTCATATTAATGTTGAAAAACCTCATAAAATGAAAATTTCATGCCATGGGACCTTTAAAAAATAAAAACTAACACTACATTATTAAAAATTTGTATTTTTGTAGACAAAAGTCTCAGATAATGAACCATGTAAGGGAACCGGCTTATTTCGAAAACGTTTTTCTAAAAATTTTTAATTATTCACACGGAAATCGAGGGTAAAGTGGGTATGATGTCATTGATGGGCGACACCGATGGTTAAAATGGTTAAAATCGCTTATTTCTCTGGATTTAAACATTCTTGGAAACATCTGGGATAATAACACTGTTCTAGTGGTTTTTGGATATTTTAATCCAAAAATCTTACATATTGTGCCTTTAACTATGCATTTACCTGCTTGTTGTGAAGTGATCCAATATGAAACTATCAGTTTCCTGAGCCAATTAAGTAGCTTCGCAATCAAAAAACTAAAATATCTGCCCACAGAATGCCACAATTGATCAATCAGAATCAAGAATTCCAGACATACATAATTAACAGTATTACAAAATCAAGATTGACAAAATTAGGTCTCAATCTCAACCTAAGTTCATCAACTGTCAAATAATATGTAGGATTGACTGGATCAGTAATGAAAAAGCCACAGTTTAGTGAAGGGCGAGTTAAGTGAAAGAGATTGTAAGTCCAAACTTCAAGAGCTGTGATCATGATTTAATTCAATACTGTGGTATACCAGCACACTTGGTTACACTGGATAGTGGGTGGTTTGTGAATGAGACGAAGGTTTTTGCATTGAGACAGCATGAAAAAGTGGCGCAACTGTTTTGTGAAGTAGCAGACAATCTTATATGCCCTTTGTGTGTGTGTGTGTGTGTGTGTGTATCATGTCCGGCTTAACTCGACCCATCATCCTGGCTGACAGTAGCGCCATATGGCCGCAGAGCTCGGCCCGCTCACCCAGCCCTGGTGTGGAGAGAGCACGTCCAGCCAGCCGTCGAGTTAAAGAAGGCACACGTGGCGTCTACAGCCTTTGATCCTCTTTCACGCCAATCCCCCACTAAACACACACTGCATCAGAAATTCTCAACTTACTCACAATGAACTCCCACGTGAGAAACAATCTGCTAAAAATACACCATCAGACAACCGAAGGCCTCCACTCCATTGATTTAAAAGATCAATGAAGACTTACAGTCTTAAGAATAACTCTTGATTCAGTGAACCAACTCATTTGACAGTATTAGTAATATTTCAGCCATGAGGAACCCGTGGTGAAATCTCACAATTTAACATGAAACCACACAACATTCAGCTCAACCTCATCGTTGTTATGAGAAGTAACTCCAGTACTACGCCATGTACGTGTCTCTACCTCATGTCTGTAACGCACTGATCAATCCAGCATGCTCTCTGGGTTCACTCACACACACGCGACTCATTCGCTGACTGCTCCACACTCTCAAGGTAAACATGCTTTTGCCTGATCAGCAATACTAGCATCTGACAGCAGATCAATATGAATGGATCTAATAGACTGGCCTGCCTCTACAGTTTTCCAGCCACGCATAAGCACATATTATCAGGCATCTGTACAGACATGTCTGTATAGTCTGGCACTGGGTTCAGTATCTTTGCGGTGTATGTCCAGTCCAGTAAACTAACAGTGTGTTCAGAGGAAAGTATTGACTGACAGTGAGATAACTGAACACACACGTATACCTAGTCAAAGAGCAAAGGAGAAACATCAAATTCATTCTGTTTCATGTATTTTTCTCATTCATACACTAGTGGGGTCAGCAAGGTTTTTTTTTTTCTTTTTGAAAAAAATTAATACTTTATGTTAAATGCTACAAAAGTTTCTATAAAAAAAAACCCTGTTCTTTTGAACTTTCTATTCTCCAAAGAATCCTGATTTTTTTTGGAAAATGTATCACTTTTTCCACAAATATATTAAGCAGCTGTTGTCAACAATGATAATAATAAGAAATGTTTATTGAGCAGCAAATCCGCATATTAGAATTATTTCTGAAGGATCATGTGACACTGACGACTGAAGTAATGATGCTGAAAATTAAGCTTAAATAAATTATTCGAAAGATTTATAAATTATTATTAGAAAAGTTATTTTAAATGGCAATATTTCGCAATGATAAATCATGTAATTCTTTAAATGTAATAATAATTAATGTTTTTGATCAAATGAATGCCGCCTTAGAGAGCAAAAGAGACTTCTTTCATAAACATTAAAAAAAATTACAGACCCCAAACTTTTGCATGCAATTCACTCACTCACTCACTCACTCACTCACTCACTCACTCACTCACTCACTCACTCACTCACTCACTCACTCACTCACTCACTCACTCACTCACTCACTCACTCACTCACTCACTCACTCACTCACTCACTCACTCACTCACTCACTCACTCACTCACTCACTCACTCACTCACTCACTCACTCACTCACTCACTCACTCACTCACTCACTCACTCACTCACTCACTCATCAATTCACTCATTAATTCACTCACTCACCAATTCACTCTCAACAATTCACTCACTCACCAATTTACTCATTAATTCACTCACCAATTCACTCACTCACCAATTCACTCATTAATTCACTCACACACCAATTTACTCATTAATTCACTCACTCACTCACTCACTCACCCAATTTACTCATTAATTCATTCACTCACTCACTCACTCACTCACTCACCAATTCACTCATTAATTCACTCACCAATTTACTCATTAATTCACTCATTAATTCACTCACTCACTCACTCAACAATTCACTCACTCACCAATTCACTCACTCAACAATTCACTCACTCACCAATTCACTCACTCACCAATTCACTCACTCACCAATTTACTCATTAATTCACTCATTAATTCACTCACTCACTCACTCAACAATTCACTCACTCACCAATTCACTCACTCAACAATTCACTCACTCACCAATTCACTCACTCACCAATTCACTCACTCACCAAATTACTCATTAATTCACTCACCAATTCACTCACTCACCAATTCACTCACTCACTCCCTCAACAATTCACTCACTCACTAATTCACTCACTCAACAATTCACTCTCACCAATTCACTCACTCACCAAGTCACGTACCAATTCACTCACTCACCAATTCACTCACTCACCAAGTCACTCACTCACTAATTCACGTACCAATTCACTCACTCACCAATTCACTGACTCAACAATTCACTCACTCACTAATTCACTCACTCACTAATTCACATACTAATTCACTCACCAATTTACTCACTCACAAATTCACTCACTCACTCACCAATTCACTCACTCAACAATTCACTCTCACCAATTCACTCACTCACCAAGTCACTCACTAATTCACGTACTAATTCACTCACTCACAAATTCACGTACTAATTCACTCACCAATTTACTCACTCACAAATTCACTCACTCACAAATTCACTCATTTACCAATTCAGTCTCACTAATTCTCTCACTCACCAAGTCACTCACTCACTAATTCACGTACTAATTCACTCACTCACTAACTCACTAATTCACTCACTCACAAATTCACGTACTAATTCACTCACTCACTCACTAATTCACTCACTCACTAATTCACGTACTAATTCACTCACTCACAAATTCACTCACTCACTCACTAATTAATGCACTAATTTTTCTACTAATTCACCCACTCACCAACTGACTGACTCACTCACTCACTCACTCACTCACTCACTAATTCACTAATTAATGCACTAATTTATCTACTAATTCACCCACTCACCAACTGACTGACTCACTCACTCACTGACTCAACCATTTGTTCAACTCAACCATTTATTCACTTATTTTTCAAATGCTGAAGTTATTTTTTACTTATTTGTTTGTTTGTTCATTCATTTACACTAATTTGTTTAAGTATTTAGTCAATATTCATACATAAATGTATTCATTCATTCATTTGTCCATTCATCCACTCTCATTTATTTATTCTTCAATTGCTGCCATTATTTTCATCATTCATTAATCATCATCATTATTTTTCATCATTCATTAATTGATTGATTGATACTCATTCTTTAATCATACACTTTCTTATTTATTAATTATTCACACATTCATTCATTCAATCATAAAATGATAGCGGTCGACCGATATTGGATTGTTTGACCGTTTTTTAAAATCTATACACGTATACACGTTTACCCTTAGTGGGACAGGGCAATCCAAACATAAAAGCTACATGAATCCAAAACATATGAAATCATTGTGCAACCATTCAATAATGTGTTTGTTCATTCATTCACACACAGTCGTTCATTCATTCACCTCCCAGTGGCTGAAGACTAGTTGAGGGCTTGCCAGGCCGCTGGTCCTCTTCCTGATCTCGTCAGCGAATCCGAAACTCTCGGCAACAGGAAGTACAGCTTTAATGATGAACATGTCCGTCCCTTCCTTCATTTCCTCTTGTAGGACTCGTCCTTCCCGCTTGGACAAAACAGCATACACACGACCTATAAAACAATCATATTTACAAACATCACATGAACAAAACCACAAAGATTAACTGTGAACTAATCTTAACTTTTACTCCTTCAGCAGTTAACAAAGACACATTATTACAGTATTTATTAATATACTTTGAATTAAAGGGGTGGTAAACCACGATTTCACTATTCTAACTTTAGCTAGCGTGTAATGTTGCTGCTTGAGCATAAACAACATCTGTAAAGTTACAACGTTCAAAGTTTAAAGCAAAGGGAGATATTTGCTTTTAAAGAAATCAATTTCTAAGAACTACAGCAAACGGCCAGTAGGCGACTACACACATTCCTCCAGGGTTGGTGACATCAACAGGCTCAATATTTACATAAACCCCTCCTCCGAGAATATTAAATATGGGGGGTGAGGCCATTTTGTATCGCGGCGCTGTTGTGGTATAGTTAGGCTGGAGTGTTGTTGCCGCAATGCTGATGAAACGCTGTTATTTTCATCAGGATTGCAGGTCTGGGGTACTTGCTTTGTTCAGCCTTCATAGGGACGGGGGTGCGTTGCAGAGCGTTTAACATACAGCATGTTATGCACATGTGTGTTTGAGACGGGGAACAGGCGCGCGCGGGGCTCCCTGCAGCACATCTCACGGAGGAAAACTTCCACAAACTTCGCGAGTTCAATACAGGATATGCACAACGGCTTGTCCTGAAAGCTGGATTTACAAACAGAAGCTGTTTACGGGCCACAACCTGTAAGTCTGATTTATTTTTCATCGATGTGTTTTCCTGTAATACATTGTACGTTGTAGCCATAGACTGTAAAAAAATATGGACGTAGTGTCCGTGACGTCACCCATAGGATTCTGATGAGCCGTTCTGAAGCGCAAAGCTGGCCGTTGCCATCTTGGCAGCGCGTCATCGCGCGTCACTCCCGGATAACAGAAAATGGGCAAAAAGGCGGGACGTGGGCGGAGCTTAAGTGACACGATGACTAACAGACAGCAGATAAATGGCTATCCACCTGTCACTCGAAGTGGCCACGCCCTTAATTATGCAGAACTTTAAGGCTTTATATAATGTAAACGAATGAGCTATAAAAAAATTCACCCCCCTCACAGTTGTCATGAAGGGCAAAATGAGCCGTATAGACCAAAAGCACAATTTGTACCAGGCTGTAAACATGTTTTAATCTGCTGTAAAGTTGAGCATTTTAACATGGGGCTCAATGAGATTCTGCTCCCTTCTGGATCCTGTCCCTAGCGGCCAGTCGATGAATTGCAGTTTGAGGCACTTCCGTATTGGCTTCAAGAGAAACTGCGGGAGGTTGCCGCTTGGTTGTAGCAAGGAAGTAAACAGATGACAACGCTGTTCTGCAAACCAGTCTGTTAAATGCTCATTCATGCTTAACGTTATCCGACGAACACCTAACGTTACAAACACTAACGTTAAAATCTCAACAGCGAACTTGGCATTAGTGTAAATTATTCTTTGATTAGAGCTTTTATGTATTGTTTATCTACAGGCATGCTTACTAGTAAAGCCAATGTTTAGTGTTCGTTTTGGGTTAATAGTTCTTGCGACAGATATTTGGCTATAATCGTTCTAAAAATACAAAAGTAACAGTGCCATTCAGTAGCGATCACTATAGATCCGCAGTCTTTACTCTTGAGGACTGAACAGGTTCTGCTCGATCATCTTCACTAAAATGTTCTGGGTCTGATTCGGGCTCAGATTGGTATGGTTTTGACACCATTGTTTCTAATACTGACCAAAGCACAGCCTCCAGGGAAGGGGCGTGGCGTTTCCGATAAACGTGCACTGCGGTCAGCGAATCAGAACACACTGGGCCAGCTAACCAATCTGAGCCCATTGCGTATTTTTGAGGGACCGGCTTCATACAACCCGGAAAGCATCAGACCGTTTTACAAGGAGGGACAGAGCAGTGTAGAATAAAGGTCAAATATATGAAAAATAATGCAATTTTTTTTTAAACAAAGCATGAACACATGTTACAATGCACCCCACAAACACAATCAAGCCTTCAAAAGAATGTGTTTTACCACCCCTTTAACATTATTTTAGATAGCTTTAGTTTTTTTTTAGGTTTGTTTTTTTATCTAATATTTTTATTAAATAGCTGAAACAATTCTTAATAGTTTTAGTTAAGTTAACGATAACAATGAGAGAACAAAACAAATATAATGCATATTATCTAAAATCATTCATAAATACATTTAAAAAAAAAACAGACATTAAGGACTCAGACATGACCTGTAAACACACATGCACACAAAATCCATCATCACAAGGCAGAAACTCACACATAATCAGATGTTTGCTAAAATTCATCTGCGGCGGACATCCTTATCCTTTAACTAACACAAACAGCAGCTGATCTTCTCACTCACACACACACACACACACACACACACACACACACACACACACACACACACACACACACACACACACACACACACACACACACACACACACACACACACACACACACACACACACACACACACACACACACATACACACACACACACACACACACACACACACACACACACACACACACACACACACACACACACACACACACACACACACACACACACACACACACACACACACACACACACATGCAGGAGAATACATGGAAGTGACGGGGGAAGAAACTCTGTGCCTGTGTATCTAACAGTTTGGCCCCAGAGACCATCGACCTGTTAACGCTGTAGACGAGCATGAAGCTCTCGCAATAATACTCGATGACAGACATCCATAGAAGGTCGCGACCTTTGCACATCTGGGCCATGAACGTTCATCTCTATGTTACTATGTTGTATAAAACTGTTATTGACACAGCAGTTAAAGGGGGTGTATAGTGGAAAACAGGATTTTCCTAGCGTTTAAAACAGACTGAAGGACTGTAGACATAACTCACAACATTTACAAAGCAAAGCTCCCTCTGCAGTCCAGCGGGACTATTTAGTGAAACTAAGCAGAAAAAATGGCTCAATTAGAAATCTATGAGCACATTAACACATGGCCATCTACGGTGACCCATCAACAACTACTCAGTATTCATCCTGGCTGTGATGAACTTTACCAGTATGTGGAGGTCATTTATATATAGAAGTCCTGTATATGAGTGTATATATATATATACATTTTTAGCACACCAGGGTGACTAGGAACATGAAATTGTCTAGCTATGACTTGTTTCACAGGAGTATAAATATTAGTAAAAACAAAGGCCAAATGAGTCAAACCAAAGAATATAGTTTTTATGTGCAGCAAAAGATTGTTGAGCTTCACAAAATAGAAAGTGGCTGTGAGAAAAAAGCTTAAAGGGGTGGTTGATTATGATTTCACTTTTTTTACTTTAGCTAGTGTGTAATGTTGTTGAGCAAAGTTACGACACTCAAAGTTCAAAGAAAAGGGAGATATTTCTTTTAAAGAAATAGCCTTTTAAGGACTACAACAAACGGCCGGTAGGGACTACAATGAGCTTCTCATGGATTAGTGACATCACTAACCCTGAAATGTACATAAACCCCGCCCCGGGGAACACGCAACAAAGGCCATGTTGACAAGAGGAAGAGTTAGTAGCGTTGTTGCCATGTCGTCGAAACGCTGTCAGTTTCACCCCGATTGCAGGTCCTCGGCCTCCCTATCCCTAATCAGCGCGAGTTCAATGCCGGATGCCGGATGCGGGATGGAGCAGTTCCCACTTTAAAAGCAGAAGCTTTTGTTTATGGGCCACAACCTGTAAGTATGTTTTTATTTCGTTGATGTGTTTTCCATGAATAGTTTATATCGTTAATTTTATGCTGTGGCTCCGCTAGCCAGTTACCTAATTGTTAGTTCAAATTTATCCGACAAACACCTACAAACTTCTTTTTAATCCCACTAGCAAACTTCGAATGTTGGCGTTTAAGTGATCAGTGTAAATACAGGCACCCTAAACACGGTTCTGTGTTTGTTATGGCCACTGTAATAAATCCATGATTAGTCTTCGTAATGGTCTCTTCGTTCTGGCGACAGATATTTGGCTACCCTCGTTGTATAGAGATAAAACTAATGGTGCTATACATTCAGCAGCGATCGCTATAGATCCACAGTCTGTAATCAAATAATCCCTTCGAGAACTGTAGTATCATTTGTTAGAACGATTATATGAAAAAAAGGCTACAAGGCAATCATGTATTCTGCTGTACTAAAGCTTTAAAAAGGCTAAAACCGTAAATCAAAAGCTAACAATAGTAGCATTTACAAATAACAGCGCATCTACAAAGTATGAGACAACTAAAAAAACATACCATTCTGAAATGTCCTGTAACAGCTGTTCTTGCACAGGTTCTGATCGACCCTCTTCACTAATATTATTGGTCTGATTTGGGCTCAAATTGATAAGGCAATATTGACGCCAATTGTTTACAATATACCTGAGCACATGTAGCTACCCGCAATGGTAAGGGGCGTGACGTTTTCGGACAATGTGCACTAGGTGGTTAGCGAATCACAACTCCATGGGCCAGCAAACCAATCTGAGCCTATTGCGTATTTCTGAGGGAGGGGCTTCATAGAACCAGGAACTCAACAGACCGTTTTTACGAGAAGGGACAAAGCAGTAAAATATGTGAAAAATAATGTTTTTATTTTAAACAAAGCATGAACCCATATGCACCCCGTAAACACAATCAAGCCTTCGAAAAAGCTGATCAACCACCCCTTTAAGCATTGAAAATCCCCATTTCCAACATCAGGCCAATAATTAAGAAGTTCTAAACAACTAAAGATGTTACGAATCTGCCTGGAGTCCTAATAAACGATGAGGAGGAGAGTTTGAGTGGCCAAGGATCACAGATGGAGACTTGCAGAGATTAGTTCAATCTTGGGGTCAGAAAAAATTAATCAATAAATAATCAAACAACCCCTACATCACCACATGATGTTTGGGAGGGTTTCAAGAAAAATCCTTCAGCCAAAAACAAACTCCAACTTCAAATTGGACCTGATTCTATGGGCAGATTAAACTACAAAAAGAGATTTTTGGCAGCAAACTCACTAGATGGGGGGATAAAAGTACCCCACGCCCACAGTTAAATATACTGCTGGATCTTTAATGTTGTGGGCCTAGACATCTTGTTCAGATACATGGTATCATGGATTCTAGCAAATACCAACAGATAAAAAATCTAAACCTGACAGCCTCTGCTAGAGATCTTATAATGGGCCGGTACCCAATGGAACTTTAGGGATACATCAATAACTGTAAGTCATTTATAGAAGTGTTATTGACATTATGCCAGAGCTGCCCTGGTCTCTGTCTGCCATGGTCTGTGATGTTTGTTTACTGTAATATTCACCAGTAAATTGTAGGCTGTAGCTACTTAATTAATTTAATTCATAAAAACAACCATATAATTTTTTTTCCTTTTTAATTCAATTTCTATTAAATGATTTCCCACAAATTCTGTTGTTTATTTTTTGGTAATCAAATGAAGCCATAAAACATTAATTTATCGTTTAACTTAAAGGGTTACTTCAGCGATTTAGCATTAAGCATTTGTATCAGTAGAAACCCGGTAGTAAATCCAAATTATCGTAATTTCCTACCTCATATCCCTCTGAGACGAGAGAATTATGCATTTTATTTCTTTGAAAAAATCCTCTGATGACACAAATATCGTCATTTTGCGTCATCTGAGGATTTTTTTGTCCAGAGGCTATAGACTACAGCCAGTATAAGGAGCTGTTCCGCCTGTTTTCAATCCGCCCATAGGGGTGGAATCTCACTCAAATAAAGTAAATGCGCACGGCCGCTGCCGCTCAGCTCGGGCATTAATAACAAAGCGGTGCGGACAAAAGCGAGTGTTTCAACTTTTCAATGAATTCCTATGAAAGTTAACCTTCCATAGGCATGATCTGAAAAGCGGCAGACTGGACATGCGTCGAGAATGACTGCCGCCTTTACCTCAGCTCTTCACTCTCGTGATGAATGAAATCTGACTCCTGCTGTGTCTGTGACATGACTTTCGTTCGGCTCACTCACACTTTATTGAAAAGACACATTCAGTTTTTAATTGTAGTGTAACTGAGCTAGGTCTCTAACTGAACAAAATTATTTCATTACTATGAGAAATATAACCACTATCCGTGGCTTTGGGAGTGGCCTCCTAGGGCAGCGAAGCAAGTGCATTCTGGGAGTTGTTGTCTTATCCACATGAGACAAAAATACATTTTCTGTCTTTTCTCAGTCTAGAAGGCACCAAATTCAAAAATAATTTCACATTTCTACTACATAAATGACCCAGTTTAAATACACATTCACCTTTCCAGCGTTGAAGTACCCCTTTAATTCAACTTTTTTTGTCAAACAAAGTGCTGCACAACTGAGCTTTACACTGTTCAAATTAAAACATGGAAGAAAAATTGTGATTTATTACTTAAAAAAATAAGTTTTGATCATATTATTATTATATTAGTGTTAGTATTATTATTACATCTACAGTATCTAAATTCTACTGTACAACAGTAATATATTTTTTAAAGTTAAACCAAACTTTTATTTTGACGGGTTGCCGTGAAGACCTTTGAGTTTCTGTGTGTTTATGACATGATGGTAGTTTTTCTCAAATGAGACGGTAAAATGCTCATGAAGTGATGTGCGTCACACGCGATTCTGTGTGTGAGTGTGAAGTAAATTAAACTGTGCGTCAGCGCCATTCATTCACACAGAGACACGCAGGACATGCAGGATTCGTGTTTAAATTGTCTTTTTGCTGTTTAATATTCACAGACACTAGTCTATATCACCAGATGCGTTCTCAAATACTGAAATTTGGTACCGATTGATTTAATGTGAATCGGTACTCTGTAGTACCGACGTAATTCGGTCGGTTCCCTTAAAAGTACAGAGTTCGGTACCCAACCCTAACCTGATCCCTATAGAAAATGAATGGATTGAACTGAAGAGAAGAAGCACCAACATGGAGCTGGGAATCTGAAGGGACGAAAGTGTAGAATGTTGGCCCTTTACAAGCTTAAACGTATAGGTGTAAGACATTTATCTTATCTAGAAACATCTGTAATACATACACCTGTATATCAACAGTGTGACCTAGTTATCTGGATATGGAAAACATCCTGCCAGTGAAAAATAAAGTTTATGGAACCCTTATCTCCTCTAATACACTCCAGCTGTGCTACCAAATACTTTTGCTCTCATCGCAGGTACGGAACTGAAATATCTGTGCTTAATTTACAGATTTTAAACTCTTTTCTTGAGCGAACAAAAACGGTTGGGAATGTAATTTGCACCATTTGTTAAAATATTTACTTATTTTCTCCCCTTTGGCCCTAACCGACTGATTTTCTCAGAGGTTTTGGTTCTCGTGGGGCAGGATTCCCTTTCCCCTTCAACTGGGTTCATTTCACATAGGCATGTTGGTCAGACAATTTAGCTTTTGTTCTGGAACCTGGTGCTATGATGACATCACACCGGTACATGGCTGTTTCACATCAGCTTTCAATCAAGGACCTGGGAGAACTATTTCCTCTTTGCACGGTATATGGCCCTTTTTCTCCATTTCAGAGACTGCGGATCTACTTAAGATACAGGTTGATTGACATGTGCTTTACTGTTTAAAAGTGTTTAAAGCAACATTTCAGCCAAAAATGAAAATTCTGTCATCATTTACTCGCCCTCTTGTCGTTCCAAACCATTATGACTTTCTTTCTTCTAAGGAACACAAAAAGTGGATTTTTGACCAAAATCTTGGCCACAGTCTTAAATTTAATAAAAGTGAATGACGGCTAGGACTGTCAAACTTCAAAAAGGATGCAAAAAGCACCAGAAAAGTTTCATATGACTCATATGTTCCAAGTCATATGATAGTTTTGTGTGGAGGATAGACTGATATTTAGGTCATTATTCACTGATCGGGGTTTCCACCGGTTTTTAACAACATGAGGGTGAGTAAATAATGACTAATTTACATATTGTGTGTAAACTATCCCTTTAAGTGGGCATTTTCAGTTTCAGTTTTTGTAAACCCCATGAAATATTTAGTTTTATTTTGCTCTGTTGGAGTACTTTCTATTCAAACAGGGAAAATGGGACAGAACACATTGACATATTGTTGACCCTTCTTTAAATGGGTGAATCTTTAGTTTATATCACAGCCATGAATGGTGATAATCATGGACATCACACTGTTCTATACAAGGTTATGTTTTGTGTGCCAGGTTAAGTCATCGGTACATTTTGGTCTGTGTAGAAGAAATATTATAACTATTAAATGGGCATATTCGAGATCGTGCTCGCATTCGTGCACATGGAACATACAAGAGACTGAACGTGATTCAAGGCTGTGGTATACTCATAGTAAAATTCCTTTTTTTTCCGCTTAGAAGTAAAAAAAAAAAATAGACTCGATAGATCTGGCTATGTGAGACTATAGCTTGAATGAATTGCTCACATTGACATTACAGTACAGAATGTCTCATTCTGTAGTATTCTGAACATTGTATAAGCATTCATTTCATGTGTCATTGAATGGAAGAGAGGCTCTCAGGAGCACACGTAAATGTCACATCCTTTTGATTGTCCCACCAAAAACGTCCCAGGTCCTGGGAAAAATCAGTTTACAGGCTTTCATAGAAAACCTAGGAAGTCGGGGAAGATCTAATTTTTTAAGTTTGGTTACAAACTGTTCACGCATTGCATTAGCGATAAAAAAAGTGATTTATATATGAAAATTTGTGATCTTCTTAGGCTTAAGATTGGAACCAATCAGAAAGACTGAATAAACTCTTATTGGATAAATGCTTACCCAGGACCTCAGCAGTGGCCATGATTTCGCAGGTGTACATCGCAGCCATCAGCCGCTGAGGTTTAGCTTGGAAAGCATATCTGCAGGTCTCTTTCATAGCAGCGATGAGCTGTCCTGAGAACGGCCCATAACAGTCCACTGAATTCCCAGCAGTCTCCGCTCTGCTCCAGCTTCGGTTAGAGCTTGAGGATGAGACGTTCGTCTCACGAACGTCAGAACATTCCCCTTGGTTGTCATTATTTGGCTCTACGGGTTGGGACTCCTCATCTATTGAGTCCTGCTGAGTTAGAGGTGCGGAAAGCTTCATGTCCCAGGTCTCTACAGAGAAGCAAACCCCCATCAAAGGTTCTTCACACATGGGACCAGAGAGTGTGGCCAACTGGAAGCCACTTACAATGCTGTTGTCAAAATTTCTAAACACGGTGGTCTCGTCCTTTTCAATTTCCTTCTCTCGTTCCAGACACTGCCACACTGAGGGTCTCCGGTAGCCCTCAATTCCGTTGAGGAGAATATTTGGCCCACAACGGCGTGGACCAAATGCCCAGATATGCTCCACGGCACCCCTCCATTTGTGGCCTTGCAGGGTGCTCTCCAACTTCACCTTGAAGTCCTGGATGCTCTCCAGAATTTTCTGGTTGATGTCCAGAGTCTTGCCCTCACAGGCGAAAAGGCTGAACTGCTCCATTGTGCGGATGAGCTCCACATTGTCCTCCAGAAGGCGGGTGACTTCCTCAGGAAGAGGGATAGCCCGCACCCTGACTGTGGCCATCTTGTTTGAGGTGGTGAGCGTGACCAGACCGGTGGAATCCACCTGGACTCCTTCGTGATACTTTGTATGTTCCTCCTTTACCTGGTGAATCACAGCGACCTTCTGCTGCCTCCCCAATTCCTCATTCACCATGTCCACTTTGGGAGGCCGGATCACCGTCTCGCGGAAGGGAATGATTGGTTCGGAAGCACTTATTTCAATTTTAGCAAATCTAGAGAAACAGGAGAACATGAAAAATATCAATAATAATGACCGGAATGAAACAGGTACTTTTGTGTAAAAAAAATAAATATATATATATATATATATATATATTTGCATTAGTCCTTGCTATATGAATGCAATTTAAGTAGACTTGCTGCTATCTAGTAATAATTCATACTACAATAATTTAATTATAATTATTTGAAGAGAATGAAACGTGTCGGTCTCTCTCCCTCTCTCTCTATATATATATATACTGTATATATATACATACATAAATAATATTTTAACATATTCATTGTAATAACTATATATTACAGTGTATTGACATATATATTAGGCATAATGTTAATATAAATTATATTACAGATTACATATTAAACAACAGGCAGCATATAGATATAGTATATACATTGTCTTTGCTGTGGTATTGAAATAACTATTGAGAATCCCAATATCACAGGTATTGACTACTGACATTTTGTTATTGTGACAACCCTAAAAACATTCTATCACTGCAATAGATTAGATTAGATTCAATTTTATTGTCATTGTGCAGAGCACAACTAGAGAGCACATGAAATACAGTAACTACCCAGGGAGGGGAAAAAAGAGGCTTATTTTTCAAACTAACTGGGAGGACATGAAAGAAAATTATTGCCGACACTTAAGACTGGCGTTCAGCCAACAGTAAGAGCCAAACACTGATTCTCCAGCACGTCGTTATGGCACAGTAAAATCTAATTTACAATGGGCCATTCATGCAGAAATTATTAAAATACACATTAATCTCTTTCTGTCTGCGTGAGGAAACAGACATAAACATTCTGCCGGAAGGTGCGAGCGCACTGACTCTTAAGTATATCATACACATATTCAGCCAGAGAGTCACAATCCAGGGTTGCTCAATTAATTTTGTGCTTATATGTAGCTATACATACTGCTTGTTTTGATATATGATAATGGCCTAAATCTTATGAGGAATCTACACACTCTGGGTCACTGGTTAATGGCGACAGTTGGACACTTGGGCCTCATGGGTCACTAGGCTTTGTTAAGTGGAGCAGACGGTTGACATGATTGCTGTCTTCGCTGCGACATTCAGTAATCCAGTTAGATCCAGACAGCCACAGAACGGTTTGGGAAGCAGATAATCCAGTGGAAAATATTTACCAGAAACCTCCCAAGAGCCGTGACTGGGCATCTGCAGGCGCTGCTGTCTCACCGCTGACAGCTCCAGGTGTGATACGTTTCACACAGTTACCATCACATCTCTCTGCCTGCTTCATCAACCTCATTATTTATTGTTGTTTCCTAACGCAGTGTTTCTCAACCTGTCTTATGCACTCCCTCAGTCCGAACCAGAAATGTGTTCCTGTTAACACAAATTACACTGGTGGATATCATGTGGCATTATCATTGACTTAATTCAAATGGCCGTTATTATAACAAGACACTTTTAAACTAAATCAATCAGTATTATGGGTAAACACCAAGTAGTTTCCTCTCCAGCTACTTTTTTAATGGGACGTAAAAATTGTTGCAGAGAGGAGTGAGACGAGTAAAGTGTATAATCAACAAATAAAGTATAAATTATCAAAAGTGACAGTAAAAACATTGATGTCACCAAAAGTTTCTTTTTTTTTTAAATTCATGCTGTTCTTTTGGAATTTTTATTCATCAATAATCAATAATTAGAATGATTTCTGAATGAACATGTGACACTGAAGACTAATGTAATGACGCTAAAAAGAATTCAGCTTTGCATTACAGAAATAAATTACATTTTGAGATATATTCAAATAGAAAAGTTGTTTCAAGTAGCATTTTACAATACTGTAATATTTATAAAATAAATGAAGCCTAATATATATATATATATACAGGGAGTGCAGAATTATTAGGCACGTTGATTTTCTGATCATATTTTTTTTCCAGGCACATTTGACCAATTCCAAACCACAGTAATCCTAATAACTACTATTGATTTAGTATTTAATAATGTATAAGTGATATATAATTGTTCATGAAGGCTGGAAATGAAAATCATCTTATATTCAGGTGTGCAGAATTATTAGGCATGTTTTCTTTTACAGATAAATTGAGCCAAAAAAGAGATTTAACTCAGACTGAAAAGTCAAAAAGTATTAAATGCCCATGAGAAGGATGCAATACTAATGCAATACTAGACATTGCAGTTAAGGCATGACCATTGGACAGTGAAATGCTCGTTGGGTCAGCAGGATCTGACAAAAACAGGTGGTGAAGAAAAGACACCTGTTAACTGCAAAAGAATTAAGAATTAAGGTGAAGAATTAAGGGTGAAACCATCAGGAACCCTTTAGTCTCCAGCGCCACCATTTTCCAGAGCTGCAACCTACCTGGAGTCTCCAGAAGTGCAAGGTGTCAGGATCTCAGAGACTTCAGTTAGGTAAAGAATCCTAAAAAATGACCCCCACTAGATAAGAATCACAAGCTGAAGTGTTGTAAAATACATGAAGAAGGTTTTTTTATAGGCTTTATAGGTTTTATAGGTTGAGAGTGACTCTTGAAGGACCAGCACCACATCCTCTAGTACCACTGTTTGAAGAATTCATCTTCCAGAATCTGGCAGTACGTTTTGGGAGTCCATCTCTGCAAAACGGACTTCAGGATGGACTAAAATGAACTCCCAAAACGTACTGCCAGATTCTGGAAGATGAATTCTTCAAACAGTGGTACTAGAGGATGTGGTGCTGGTCCTTCAAGAGTCACTCTCAACCTATCTGTCCATAAAGCCTATAAAAAAACCTTCTTCATGTATTTTACAACACTTCAGCTTGTGATTCTTATCTAGTGGGGGTCATTTTTTAGGATTCTTTACCTAACTGAAGTCTCTGAGATCCTGACACCTTGCACTTCTGGAGACTCCAGGTAGGTTGCAGCTTTGGAAAATGGTGGCGCTGGAGACTAAAGGGTTCCTGATGGTTTCACCCTGAATTCTTCACCTTAATTCTTAATTCTTTTGCAGTTAACAGGTGTCTTTTCTTCACCACCTGTTTTTGTCAGATCCTGCTGACCCAACGAGCATTTCACTGTCCAATGGTCATGCCTTAACTGCAATGTCTAGTATTGCATTAGTATTGCATCCTTCTCATGGGCATTTAATACTTTTTGACTTTTCAGTCTGAGTTAAATCTCTTTTTTGGCTCAATTTATCTGTAAAAGAAAACATGCCTAATAATTCTGCACACCTGAATATAAGGTGATTTTCATTTCCAGCCTTCATGAACAATTATATATCACTTATACATTATTAAATACTAAATCAATAGTAGTTATTAGGATTACTGTGGTTTGGAATTGGTCAAATGTGCCTGGAAAAAAAATATGATCAGAAAATCAACGTGCCTAATAATTCTGCACTCCCTGTATACACAGGTATGAAAAACTATATATCTGAAAAACTATATATTTTTTTTTACCATTTACCATCATTTGCTCACCATAAACCATCATTTTTCAACAATAGTCTGCTGTTCTGTGACAGTACTGAATGTTTTGGTTCAAGCGGTCAACTAGCCAGTCAATACATTTAATGTGGCCCTATAATTGATTAGATAAATTTGCTGACAGTAAGTGAGTCAACAATTTGTGGCCCACTGTTTATACTATTCAACTGCATTTTATGTGGCATATTGATACAAACGGCAAAATTAACAAGCTTTTTTAAAAAGACGAAATCACTAATAATAGGCAAAACAAACTCAAGCAATACAGAACTAAATCAATAATCAACATCAGAGGTGGTAAAATCTCATTGTCTTCTGCGTTCTGTCAGTTGACCCATTTTCTGCTGAGGATGTGATGTCATCATCCCGTGACTAAGGGCATGGCATGACCTCGTTCTAAATGGCCTGAGGACAGGCGCTGTGCCAGAGGTCTGGACAAGCTATCGCTGAACTGCTTTGACACAGAGGTCTGATGGGATATTTTTAAACGCCACTCAGACTGTGGAGTAAACGCTGCAGGCGGCCTGACCTCAGACTCTCTTGACCTCATGGTTGACCCCTACAAACCCCAAACCTACAGCACAGGGTCTGATGGGTCCTCACCCCTGTCTTTCCTCTCATACTGCAGTTTCTTTTTGACCTGAGGGGAAGAGCTAGTGACCAAATAACAGCCCATTTACTACAACACTAAACCATCAGCAAAATGTCCTGTTTTCTCCTCCAGTTGAAGAAATGATGGAGTTAATGAGGTAGGAGGAGGAAGATGTGTTGAGAGGTCGGGAGCACTAATGCCGAGTTCACACTGCCTGATTTTAGGCCCGATTTTGACTAGCCGACAGGTTTTGCGAAATCGCAGACAAATGCCCAAAATCATAGGCAAATTGGTGCTCGTTCACGCAAGTGACAATCACACAGTGTGAATAATCAAAGACGCGATCTGAGAGAATCGACGACCAGTCGCCGATGCCCGTAAGATATTTGGCATGATAAATATGCTGTGTCTCCCCTACCATTTCCTTCTCCAGAACTTTTTTTATTTTTCTCCTTTTCGCTGGATATCAGCGCACAGACAATTTGGATCACAAGCTTTCTGCAGTATATATTTAATAACAATTCCAGTCTCGCGCGAGAACTCTGGTCTGACGCACACATGATCTCGCGTTGTTTCCTTGTCACTTCTCGCGTGTGTTTGATTGTAAAACGTAGTTTGTGGTTGTCTGCGATTCTTCCTCTTGTACAGTCATGCAATGTGAAACCCCCTGTCGCCGATCCATCGTGCAGTGTGAACACAGCAGTGACTGAATGCTGCCCCAGATAGTAATGCAGTGTGAAAAGAGCAGCGCTGACGACAAGTTTGAAAATCGTGCAGTCTGAACTCGGCATTAATCGCTCGACTTCACCAGTTGCAGTGTTGCAACTAACACACCGCTGCTGTAAAAACAGTGAACCTCTTTCCCTCTATAACAGCTGATCTTAAAATCGTTGTGAAATGCAGTGCACTGCCTATCAGTAGTGGTCGAAGGATATATGAGCAATATCACACTCGTAGCCGTGCGATATAGCTGTATATCAGCACGGCTGTGATTCGGTCGGAGGCACGAGGCCTCAGGTACTCACAGCGTGCCGATATAAAGCCATTTCACACAGCTACGAGTGTGATATTGCGTTTATACAACAGTTCGATGGCACAAGTGTGTAAATAAATAAGAAATAACAACGGAGTCTTTAAAAACCCTCTTTTGCGCAGAACTACTTCCTTTCGCCACGGATTCAAATCTCAAGTCGACAGTTTGACAGTTGAGCCCAAGCCTCGGTTACTAATTCTAAAACGTCCCTTTAGAACTAGTAACACAGGAACGTAGAGTCGCTTCATTGAAGCATATTGTATTATGAAGAGTATTATGGTATTATGAGAGAGAGATTTATGGTATTATGAGAGAGAGAGACTTAACGAGTGTATTTCCACTGAGGAAAGTGATAAAAGTTAAGGGGATTCCCATGATAGCGCTAAAAAAACCTTCTTGTTCTGACCAGAGACTCACTCATAAAGAAGGGCTTTGCCGCCATCAAATGGCGTAATAATGCAACTTTCACTGAAGTCCATTTCACGATCACTAACAGACCGTTTCTCAATACCAAATACGGCATATTATTTATATAAAATCATATTTACTGAACAAAAATATTTACATAAACAACAATAGCCATTATAAAAGACAATAGGAAATAAACACAAGCAAACAATTAAAGTCAAACGTACAAAAGCAGCGCTCTAGTACAGTATTCAAGTTAAATATAGCCTAAATATAAAGTTATGAAACTTAATTTTCCCCTCAACCCAAATTGTTTAGCTCTGGAACAATTAACAGATTAATAAGACCAAAGATTACCCGTTTGATATACCCCAAATGAATTATATCTCGTGTTTAACCACTATCTACATACAGCAAGAGCCAGCTGCAAATGCCTGAAGGACTGGCTGAGATGAAGCTGTCCTCTGCGGGTACATGAGCGCTGAACGGCAGCTGACGGTCTGGAGCTCACATCTAAACAAATTTTTTAATTGGCACTGTATTTATATATGAGGTATAAATAACTACGTTTGTTCCTAAAAAACTAGTATTAAAAAAATATGGTGGATTGCTCGACCGCCATGACAGTCGCAGCAAGTGAAATGATAAAAAAGGTGAAACAGTAAAACTGCTGACACTACGGGAATATCGCAAGGCTCTCAGCCAATCAGATTCAAGAACCAGAAAAAACTGTTGTATAAATTATTTCATTATATATTTTTTAGGTTATCGGCATTGGCAGATACGTTTTCTGTTTGACCGATGTGTCGTAAGCAGGACTTTTATTTAGATGGCCCTGTGGACTTTTATTTTGACAGTGTTGAGAACTCCAGCGCCTGAGCACACTTAATTACTTTTACAGCCTCTGTTTAACAGTTCAGTCTTATACTTTAAGTAAATGGTATATGAAAAAGAATACCAAAGTCCTTTTCTCATCTATCATCAGCATTCAGAAAATACTCGTTTATATCATTTAAACCTTTGAAACCTTTTAAGTCTTTGAATAGCTAATAAATATTTAATTTCACAAACCTTGCAGACTCTTTCGAATCCAAAACAGACCTATTTAAACATGGCTTCCTTATGACCTTCTATTGAAGTAGAATAAAGAAAAGAATGGGAGAGTAGGTGGGATGAGCAGAGTAAAGAAAAAATGAAAGAAAGCAGGCACAGAAAACAAGGCGAATATGAACAGGAACATATCTTGATCAATGGGGAGTTTAAGTATGTTTTTATCTTGTGCTAAAGCCGGAGCTTTTCCAAACCTTGACAAGATGAACTTCATTACAGCCCAGCCAAATTACACCTGAGGGATTTCTAGCCCCATCAACAGCCAGTAACCGCGCTTGAGCTGAGAATGCTTTGGCAAAAATATAAAAGACTAATTGATGAATCTTTCCTTCACAACGCCTGAAAACAGGAATAAAATAACACTGCAAGAGTCGCGTGTTAATTTACAGGCCCGCAGCTCAAGGCAGAGCACCAGATGGGGAGTGTATGGGGAGAGCTCACTTGTGTCCCTTACACCATTTTTAGCGAAGGAACGCTGGTGCGATTTCACAAGCCAATCACTAGCAGAGCCAAGTCAGGATCGTCAAATTTAATCTATATCCACAAAACATGGAATATCTCTCTCTGGCTTCCCACTTCTTTGTGTTAATGTGACACTTTCTCACTCGATTTGTCCCTCGTCTCTTCGCTATATCTCTCGCGGGTCTTAACTCAAACTGATTTTGTAGTACTATTATTCTCAAGCAAAACAAAAGAGCTTACCAATTACTAGTCACCTAATTTACATTTAAAATGCACCAACCACTTGCATAAACAGTGCCAGGAGTTATCAAAAAAGAACTTGTTTCATTTGCATTTTAGGTGACAGTTTGCATTGCGCATCAAAGCAAATGCACTGAAATTCTTTCATTCTTTGAACGAGTACCGGTAATGTATTCATGAAATGCTTTTTTGGCCAGTTGATATCAAAATGAGTGAGGATGCCCACAGTTTTTAGTGGGAATGAACCCAATTGAGTACGATAAAGTCAACTGTCCTCATCTCATTACAGAACTGAATATTTTACCCTGACAGCCCACATATTTTTTCTGTATGTCTGCTTTCTCAATTTTCATCAGGAAGATGTAATGTATAGCATACGTTCTCATATGTAATCTCCCTGTTTGTTTGAATAACATTTAGCAGATGTTTTGTGACATTTAGGATCTAGAATGTAATTTTTATATAGCTCAATGCACTACATGCACTATATACACTGATCAGGCATAACATTATGTTATACCTTCCTAATATTGTGTTGGTGGCCCTTTTGCTGCCAAAACAGCCCTGACCCACCGGGGTATGGACTCCACTAGATCCCTGAAGGTGCGCTGTGGTATCTGGCACCAAGATGTTAGCAGCAGATCCTTTAAGTCCTGTAAGTTGCAAGGTGAGGCCTCCATGGATTGGACTTGTTTGTTCAGCACATCCCATAGATGCTCGATTGGATTGAGATCTGGGGAATTTGGAGGCCAAGTCAACACCTCAAACTCGTGCTCCTCAAACCATTCCTGAACCATTTTTGCTTTGTGGTAGGGCGCATTATCCTGCTCAAAGAGGCCACAGCCCCCAGGAATACAATTTCCATGAAAGGGTGTACATGGTCTGCACCAATGCTTAGGTAGGTGGTACGTGTCAAATGTACGTGGCCTATGACTATGTGTGCCTGGGCTACCATGCCGAATGGCTTAGCTCTGGAAACCCGTAATATGAGTTCTCATTAAAAAAAGATATATGTCGCAAGCTGATAAAGATAAGAAACCTAGCAATCACCTGAGTAAGTATCATAATTAATAATTTGATGCATCATTGACTACGTTTACATGGACAGCAGTAATCTAATCATTGACCTTATTCTGAATAAGACAATATTCTAAAAATAAATGTAAAATAAAAAAATAATTGTAAAATACATGAAGCCTGCTTTTTTATAGGCTTTATAGGTTTTATAGGTTGAGAATGACTCTTGAAGGACCAGCACCACATCCTCTAGTACCACTGTTTGAAGAATTCATCTTCCAGAATCTGGCAGTACGTTTTGGGAGTTCATTTTAGTCCATCCTGAAGTCCGTTTTGCAGAGATGGACTAAAAATGAACTCCCAAAACCCACTGCCAGATTCTGGAAGATGAATTCTTCAAACAGTGGTACTAGAGGATGTGGTGCTGGTCCTTCAAGAGTCATTCTCAACCTATCTGTCCATAAAGCCTATAAAAAAACCTTCTTCATGTATTTTACAACACTTCAGCTTATGATTCTTATCTAGTGGGGGTCATTTTTTAGGATTCTTTACCTAACTGAAGTCTCTGAGATCCTGACACCTTGCACTTCTGGAGACTCCAGGTAGGTTGCAGCTTTGGAAAATGGTGGCGCTGGAGACTAAAGGGTTCCTGATGGTTTCACCCTGAATTCTTCACCTTAATTCTTAATTCTTTTGCAGTTAACAGGTGTCTTTTCTTCACCACCTGTTTTTGTCAGATCCTGCTGACCCAACGAGCATTTCACTGTCCAATGGTCACGCCTTAACTGCAATGTCTAGTATTGCATTAGTATTGCATCCTTCTCATGGGCATTTAATACTTTTTGACTTTTCAGTCTGAGTTAAATCTCTTTTTTGGCTCAATTTATCTGTAAAAGAAAACATGCCTAATAATTCTGCACACCTGAATATAAGGTGATTTTCATTTCCAGCCTTCATGAACAATTATATATCACTTATACATTATTAAATACTAAATCAATAGTAGTTATTAGGATTACTGTGGTTTGGAATTGGTCAAATGTGCCTGGAAAAAAAATATGATCAGAAAATCAACGTGCCTAATAATTCTGCACTCCCTGTATATATTATCTTTTTATATGTGACTTGCATATTTCATATTTCTTCATTAGACTGACCTAATTATATGTATGTACCTACACTAGAAATAAGACACAATTCCACAAAATTGCAAATACACAATTGACAAACCAAACTGATCATTATGTGGCTAGCACATAGCACATTTTGACAGTTTTTTTAAGACCCACAGTCTGACCTAGATTAAGGAGTTATCTTTAGAAAATACCGAAGGAAAGGTCCAGCTACTGATATGCGAGGTCAGATGTGATGGATTAAGCAGCTAACGCTCCAACCAATGTTTAGCATGTGGTGCTGCTAATTTTTGCGGACATACTGTTTATACGATGTAAAACTCAAGGGCAAGCCAAATGTACCCTGGTGTCTTATTACAGTTGGAGAAAACATCTATAAGGGTATATGTCAAATCCAACTTAAACATTTTTAACACTACAATATACTATACAGCTTTCCTGTAGCTCAAACAATAGAGTGTGGCGCTAGCAACGCCAAGATCATGGGTTCGATTCCCAGGGAAAGCAAGAACTGCCAAAATGTAAAATGTGTACCTTGAATGCAATGTAAGTCGCTTTGGATAAAAGCGTCTGCCAAATGCGTAAATGTAAATGTACTATTAATCATTTTTGACTTGTAGACATGCTACATTGAGCTTGTTATATTTGAAGGGTATATAATGTGCTGATTGTCCAACAGCGTCAAGAATTCCTGAGAAATCATACTTCTTTTCCTCCAAATCACCTGAATGTCCTACTGCTGCATTCACAGTCACAGCAGGAAAAAAAACTCTACCTTGTCTGAGCCATGAATAATTTGTCAAGTCAGTCGGTGTTATGAAGAAGCCACAGAGGTGTGAATTCTAAGCTTAGAAAGTCTAAGCTCTGCAATAGTACTGGAGGCTCAATACAGATAGGCCGACATCAAGAAATATTGATCTGCAACCACCATAGTAAAACAGAGATCATGAGAGAAAGGGAAAATGACAGAGCGATATAGTGAGAAAAAAAGAGAGGTAGTATGAGATGATTGAGAATGGGGAGAGGAAAGAAACAGAAAGTGTCAGAGTTTAGCAAAATGCAGAGATCTGATAATGTGATATGCAAATCAAACATGAAATCAAAATTGACTCAGGTTGTGTTTTAAATGTTTCATCAGTGCACGTAATTCTAATGAAAATATTTGTTTTCATAATTTCTCATCATAATGCAATGGCATTCTCCGCTTATGAAATGACCTTGCCATGCAGGTGTAGAAAATTCCTGTAAAATATTTTCTGTTATACTGCGGGTCTGATGAATGCTTGAATCTGATTGGTTGACGAACGCTCTGAGGTGTGCAATTATTTTCAGGGAAAGGCACGGCTAAAGTAGTTCCAGGCAGGTCTTAACCGCATTACAGTTCCATATCACTTCGCCAAATGATTTCAAAGGTAGCCTACAACAGCAAAATAACCTAAACCCACAACGACACTCACCAAGAAAATAAATATAGTAAAAAATAGGATAAAAACAAAAAATTATTTCCATGTTTTTTGCCACAAAATTACTTTTATTAGGCTATGTACGTTTTTACCCCTCTATGTCTCACTCTCAAACGCAAACATACAGTACCGACACACATTAATAACTGCATTAGTCCGCTATCCGTGGTTGAAGCCTCTGTTACTAGCTCTAAAATTACTTTATGAAGGCTTGGGATGAGATGCGTAAGAAATTAGTCCTACACACAAGAGCGTTTTAAGGACAAAAACCTGACAAATGTCTTGAAATACATAATCTGAACAATGTTTTGATGTGTGGCAATGGTAGTATAAGCAAATAATTGACTCCGGGCTGTTGAATTATTGAAAAATAATGCACATTATTTTTCTTATAATTCAACTGCCCGTCGCCAATTATTCCTTGCTTAACTATTCAGTTTTATCCAGGAATTCAACACATTATGCAAATGTGTTGTCAGTGCTCCATGTTGTCTAGCATGAAAAACCATCATGCACAGCACGTACATGAATAAAACAAAACAGAACCCAGTCTCAGTGTGGGCATCTACATGACAGTTGACATATTCTGTTCTAATATGCAGTTTAATTTACCTGCAGCCTCAGCACAAAGCTACACAGTAGGCTAGAGTGGTATGATAGAAACACATCTTAAAAGTTCATCTAAAAACTTTGGGGTCAGTAAGTTTTTTTTATATTTTTGAAAGTATCTTATGCTCACCAAGGCTGCATTCATTTGATTACAAAATACAGTAAAAAGTATGGGTGTAACGGTTCTCAGTAAAAAATCAAACCATACTGTTCTCTGCCCACGGTTTGGCACGCACTGCACTGTGGTTTATCTAAAATCTGATGACGCATCTATAATATGGTAAAAAAAAAAGAAGACAGACAGACAGACTTCTGCTAATGTAGAAGCTATGTTTCTGTCGATGGATATTCTCCACGTGTTTTACGTAACAGTAGCACTCCAATCAACTGTTAGTAAGTAAATCTGTTGCTGACGTCACAGTTCCCCACGTGTTGGTCTGTTGTAGTTCAGCATGGTAGAGCTGATAGAGCCGCTGCCTGCATCATTTACATTTCCTGCCTGGGAACATTCTGGCTTCCCAATACTATACTACTAAATGGAAATCTTCTGTAACATTATAAATGCCTTTACTGTGACATTTAATCAATTCAATGCATCTTTACTGAATTAAAGTATTAATGTCTTTCAAAAAAAACAAAAACAAAATCTTACTGACCCCAAACTGAATGGTAGTGTGTATATAAAGTGGGGAGAACAAGTATTTGATACACTGCCGATTTTGCAGGTTTTCCTACTTACAAAGCATGTAGAAGTCTGTAATTTTTATCATAGGTACTCTTCAACTGTGAGAGACGGAATCTAAAAATCCAGAAAATCACATTGTATGATTTTTAAATAATTAATTTGCATTTTATTGCATGACATAAGTATTTGATCACCTACCAACCAGTAAGAATTCCGGCTCTCACAGACCTGTTAGTTTTTCTTTTAGTAGCCCTCCTGTTCTCCACTCATTACCTGTATTAACTGCACCTGTTTGAACTTGTTACCTGTATAAAAGACACCTGTCCACACACTCAATCAAAAAGACTCCAACCACTCCACAATGGCCAAGACCAGAGAGCCGTGTAAGGACATCAGGGATAAAATTGTAGACCTGCACAAGGCTGGGATGGGCTACATGAGCAGTTTTACTGGGCTAGGCCACTCCAGGACCTTGAGATGCTTCTTACGGAGCCACTCCTTAGTTGCCCTGGCTGTGTGTTTTTGGGTCAATGTCATGCTGGAAGACCCAGCCACGACCCATCTTAAATGCTCTTACTGAGGGAAGGAGGTTGTTGGCCAAGATCTCGCGATACATGGCCCCATCCATCCTCCCCTCAATACAGTGCAGTTGTCCTGTCCCCTTTGCAGAAAAGCATCTCCAAAGAATGATGTTTCCACTTCCGTGCTTCATGGTTGGGATGGTGTTCTTGGGGTTGTACTCATCCTTCTTCTTCCTCCAAACATGGCGAGTGGAGTTTAGACCAAAAAGCTCTATTTTTGTCTCATCAGACCACATGACCTTCTCCCATTCCTCCTCTGGATCATCCAGATGGTCATTGGCAAACTTCAGACGGGCCTGGACATGCACTGGCTTGAGCAGGGGGACCTTGCGTGCGCTGCAGGATTTTAATCCATGACGGCGTAGTGTGTTACTAATGGTTTTCTTTGAGACTGTGGTCCCAGCTCTCTTCAGGTCATTGACCAGGTCCTGCTGTGTAGTTCTGGGCTGATCCCTCACCTTCCTAATGATCATTGATGCCCCACGAGGTGTGATCTTGCATGGTGCCCCAGACCGAGACAGATTGACCGTCATCTTGAACTTCTCCCATTTTCTAATAATTGCGCCAACAGTATTTACCTTCTCACCAAGCTGCTTGCCTATTGTCCTGTAGCCCATCCCAGCCTTGTGCAGGTCTACAATTTTATCCCTGATGTCCTTACACAGCTCTCTGGTCTTGGCCATTGTGGAGAGGTTGGAGTCTTTTTGATTGAGTGTGTGGACAGGTGTCTTTTATACAGGTAACGAGTTCAAACAGTTGCAGTTAATACAGGTAATGAGTGGAGAACAGGTGGGCTTCTTAAAGAAAAACTAACAGGTCTGTGAGAGCCGGAATTCTTTCTGGTTGGTAGGTGATCAAATACTTATGTCATGCAATAAAATGAAAAATTAATTACTTAAAAATCACACAATATGATTTTTGTCACTCACAGTTGAAGAGTACCTATGATAAAAATGACAGACCTCTACATGCTTTGTAAGTGGGCAAACCTGCAAAATCGCCAGTGTATCAAATACTTGTTCTCCCCCCTGTATGTGTGTATAAATATTTGGTAACATTTTAGTTTATGGTCCAATTCTCACTATTAACTTATTAGCATGCATATTACTAGGATATTGGCTGTTTATTAGTACTTATAAAGCTTATATTAATGCTTTATTCTGTATGACCATATTCTACATGAATTATATTATTCTACTTAATAAGCAGTAATTAGGAGCTTATTGAGGCAAAAGTCATAGTTAATAGTGAGAATTAAACCCTAAAATGTGACCATATACTTTAGTGTGTATATTATGTGTATATGTGTGTGGTTATTCACCTCTCTCTCAAGTCATCCAGGCAGCGTTGTAAGTGCACTTCCCCTGCAGTGACCAGAACATGCTCTCCGGTCTCCTGAATCAACACTTCGGCACACGGGTCGGCCTGGTTCAGCAATCTCATTCCTCGCACCAGCTTCGGCATCTCACCTGCGCACACACACATGTTGGGTTTCAATGTTTAACGGGACTTCTAATAGACAATGATTTTTATACTGTACAAACTGTATCTTCTACCCCTAAATCTTCCCATCTACCCATTCCTCATGGGGACCAAATAATGTTCTCTTAATGTCGTTTACTGAGACTTGTTGTTTACTACCCCCACCCCACCCACACCTACACACACAAACACACACACACACACACACACACACACATTTATTTTGTTAATCTGTTAATGAGATGCAGGTTAGTAAAGAGGCTATTGAAGGATACACGTAAACTATATTGACCCAAGGGCAAACCCTCAGCCCGTGTTGGTGCACAAAACAGTGTCATTTATTTCACAAACAGACAGTATTTTAAAAAATATAAAGCAGCAAAAATGTCCTGTTAAACTCGGAGGGGGTCAGAGAGTCATAAAGGGGCATAAAACCTAAATTATGACTGTTTTGGGTGCAAAACACTAACATTAGAAGCAGACCTCAAGGGGCAAAAAAATCCAAAATGATAAAATATGTATGATATGACCCCTTTAAAGCAGCCTCTCATTCTCTCTTCAAATAAAAGTGCTGTTTGACATCAAAGCAAATTCCTTCGGTACCGACAGCAGTAACACTATGACTATGAGAGCTTTTTAATAAAGCTGGTGAGTGTTTTCACCAGCAATGACCTCTCCTGACCTGAAGGCAGCTAAAGTTATGAAACAAAACCCAGAAACAGCACTCTGGGACAGTGATCTCCCTCACAATGAGCTTGTGTTTGTATGTGATCGCACAATCAAGATCAGACAGTTCTTTGGTGTGCTAAACTGGGAAACATTTAACTTCCTCATTACAGCTAGGCTTGTGACTAATGCGTCCCACATGAGCGAATGTGATGCTTTGAGATGGACGGGGTTTCCATGCCATCTTTGAAACTGCTAATGAGAATCACAACACCACCTCTGAGTGAACCTGGAGAAGTTCCCATAAAAGCACCTTTTTGAGGGATGTTTGTACCTTAGAGACCCATTAGAGATGACAATTTAATCTTCATGCTTATGCATCTTTTTATGGTTAGTCATTGTGAGCTGCCATTGTAAGCAGCATTTTAAGGCATCACACAAAAAAACATTTTAAATATGTAGTTCAAAGAGTAGAACAAGATAAAACATAAAAATATCCTGAAATCAATGCAATGCATAATGTGATGAATTCAAAATGTATTTAAAGCAAATAGCGCAAATAAATTACTGTACTAGTTACTCGGTTGTGATAGGCCTATAAACATTTATCAGCTAGAAGAAGTAGTCCAGTGGTTTTTGCTTTCCACATGTGTGGGCCTGGGTGCAAACTCGTCTTTAATAAATCAAACCAAATTTAAAAATTTAAAGGAGTAGTTCACTTTTATAGTGGACTTCACTTGGTATACAATGGTTTGAAGGTCCAAAATGCAGTTTCAATGCAGCTTCAAAGAGCTCTACACGATCCCAGACAAGGAATAAGGGTCTTATCTGCAATGTGCCATGCATTACGTCATCATGTTGGAAAGGTCACGCGTGACGTAGGCGAAAGTACCGATCAAGTTTTTACAAAGAGAACGTGCAAAGACTAAGTCAAACGGCCTTAACAAAAAAAGGTAAAGCAACGATGTCGGATGATTTTGAAGTTGGAGGAGAAAATGAGATGTTTTTCGTCCTACTGCGGTACTTCTGCCTACGTCACTCATGACCTTTCCAATGTGATGATGTAATGCATGGCGCATCGCAGATCAGAGCAAGAAGAGCATTTGTGGTTAAAAACTATATACATTTTTATATA
The DNA here is from genome assembly GCF_949357685.1 of Gobio gobio. NCBI lineage: Eukaryota > Metazoa > Chordata > Actinopteri > Cypriniformes > Gobionidae > Gobio > Gobio gobio. Next base: position 55,840,563 of record NC_137098.1, read on the forward strand.
TTTTTTTAGAAAATTACCAATCATTTCGCTAGATAAGAGCCTTATTCCTTGTCTGGGATCGTGTAGAGCTCTTTGAAGCTGCATTGAAACAATGCAATTTGCACCTTCAAACCGTTGTACCCCATTGTACCCCAGTCCACTATATGAAGAAAAATCCTGGAATGTTGTCCTCAAAATCCTTAATTTCTTTTCGACTGAAGAAAGAAAGACATAAACATCTAGGTTGCCATAGGGGTGAGTAAATTATCAGGAAATTTTAATTCTGAAGTGAACTACTCCTTTAAAATATTTAAACACAAATGTAACATGCTGCTGTGTAATGATATGTATTGCGAAATTGATGTTGATTAAAGTGATTTAAATGCAATATAAAAATATATTAATAATATATAAAAAATTATAAACAACATTTTTATAGATGTTTACACATCTAAAAACATACACTGAAAAATATACACTATGAAGTAAAAAAAAAAAAAAAAAAAAAAAAAAAATATATATATATATATATATATATATATATATATATATATATATATATATATATATATATATATATATATATATATATATATATATATATATATATATATATATATATATATATATATATATATATATATATATATATATATATATATATATATATATATATATATATATATATATATATATATATATATATATATATATATATATATATATATATATATATATATATATATATATATATATATATATATATACATTTGTTATTGTGACAAAAATCAGGCTGTTTTCATAATATCACTTTTTTTGCCTCAGACAATAAAAACAGGTCTTTATATATAAAAAATATATTTTCGGCCTTTTTATTTTCGGAAGGCAGTCCCTTGCATGGGCATTAACAAATATTACTAATACTTTGTTAATATATATATATATATATATATATATACATACAGTGAGGAAAATAAGTATTTGAACACCCTGCTATTTTGCAAGTTCTCCCACTTAGAAATCATGGAGGGGTCTGAAATTGTCATCGTAGGTGCATGTCCACTGTCAGAGGCATAATCTAAAAAAAAAAATCCAGAAATCACAATGTATGATTTTTTAACTATTTATGTGTATGTACAGCTGCAAATAAGTATTTGAACAGAGAAAATCAATGTTAATATTTGGTACAGTAGCCTTTGTTTGCAATTACAGAGGTCAAACGTTTCCTGTAGTTTCACCAGGTTTGCACACACTGCAGGAGGGATTTTGGCCCACTCCTCCACACAGATCTTCTCTAGATCAGTCAGGTTTCTGGCCTGTCGCTGAGAAACACAGAGTTTGAGCTCCCTCCAAAGATTCTCTATTGGGTTTAGGTCTGGAGACTGGCTAGGCCACACCAGAACCTTGATATGCTTCTTACAGAGCCACTCCTTGGTTATCCTGGCTGTGTGCTTCGGGTCATTGTCATGTTGGAAGACCCAGCCTCGACCCATCTTCAATGCTCTAACTGAGGGAAGGAGGTTGTTCCCCAAAATCTCGCAATACATGGCCCCGGTCATCCTCTCCTTAATACAGTGCAGTCGCCCTGTCCCATGTGCAGAAAAACACCCCCAAAGCATGATGCTACCACCCCTATGTACATTTTGGGAATTCATTTTAGTCCATCCTGACGTCCGTTTTGCAGAGATGGACTAAAAATGAACACCCAAAATGTACTGCCAGATTCTGGAAGATGAATTCTTCAAACAGTGGTACTAGAGGATGTGGTGCTGGTCCTTCAAGAGTCATTCTCAACCTATCTGTCCATAAAGCCTATAAAAAAACCTTCTTCATGTATTTTACAACACTTCAGCTTGTGATTCTTATCTAGTGGGGGTCATTTTTTAGGATTCTTTACCTAACTGAAGTCTCTGAGATCCTGACACCTTGCACTTCTGGAGACTCCAGGTAGGTTGCAGCTCTGGAAAATGGTGGCGCTGGAGACTAAAGGGTTCCTGATGGTTTCACCCTTAATTCTTCACCTTAATTCTTAATTCTTTTGCAGTTAACAGGTGTCTTTTCTTCACCACCTGTTTTTGTCAGATCCTGCTGACCCAACGAGCATTTCACTGTCCAATGGTCACGCCTTAACTGCAATGTCTAGTATTGCATTAGTATTGCATCCTTCTCATGGGCATTTAATACTTTTTGACTTTTCAGTCTGAGTTAAATCTCTTTTTTGGCTCAATTTATCTGTAAAAGAAAACATGCCTAATAATTCTGCACACCTGAATATAAGGTGATTTTCATTTCCAGCCTTCATGAACAATTATAGATCACTTATACATTATTAAATACTAAATCAATAGTAGTTATTAGGATTACTGTGGTTTGGAATTGGTCAAATGTGCCTGGAAAAAAAATATGATCAGAAAATCAACGTGCCTAATAATTCTGCACTCCTTGTATATATATATATATATATATATATATATATTCCTTTAAGGTGCCAGAATGCTACACTATGGCCCTGTTTACACCTGGTATCAAGATTATCACACACTGTGAATTATGATTTTTTTCTGTAATGGTTTTCTTGGGTGCCTTGTTGTGCATATATTTATGAATTATATGAGCTCTTTATATCATTTGGTTATTGGGTGTCCTTTTGGAGACTATATAGGCCCTATTTTAACAATCTGAGCACATGGTCTGAAGTGCAGGTGCACTTAAGGCGTTTCTGAATCCACTTGTACTAGTTTAACGACGGAAAAAACGGTCGGCATGCCAGGTGCATGGTCTAAAAGGGTTCCACCTATTGGTAATGGGTGTGTTTTGGGCGTAACGTTCAATAAACCAATCAGAGTCTCATCTCCCATTCCCTGTAAAAGCCAGTTGCGCTTCCACCATGGCGGAATTTGCGAGCGAAAAGACTGAACGCTTCTCCAGAGATGAATCCTTTTATTTTTAATATTTAAAAATGTTTGTGTGCTGCTGCACGTCCCTGTGTGTGTAATAAGCAGAGTGTACGCATGTTGCACACCCGCCTATAGGCACATATTACTAACGCGCCCTTTAAATAACACAAAATTTGCAATTGACTTTAGACAAGGTCTTTGTTGGTCAATGGTGCAGTCGATTTCAGTTGCCTCAAAATAGCAACGCGCCTGAACACACCTCGTTTTCAGACCAGCACGTCCATGGACAGATGTGCGCGAGTGCATTTGCTATTTAAACAACGTGGCGCTGAACGTGAAAATGATAGCTGCGTTGGGCTGAAATTAGCAAAAAACACTTGAGTCACGCCTGGCGTCACATTGTGGCGGGTGTATGATAGGGCCTAAAGTGTTCTTGTGGCAAGCAGGGCGGGGCTGAGAGCTGCGGGAACAGAGCGAGGCTGGTGGTGCAAGTGGTAATGAGTGTCACCTGTGCACCACACCGGTCTCGAGTCTCACACAGGAGCTCCGGAAGGATAAAAGGAAGAGTGACGTCAGTGCAAGATGAGAGATGACCAAGCCAGGACTATTTATATTGTTTTTTTGTTTTAGTTTAAGCGACATTCGTCCGTGAGGGGCTGCTGCTTTACTTTCGTTTGTTTAATTTATCATTTAAGTGTCATGTTGAACATTCGCCGGTTCCTGCCTCCTTCTTCCCTGAGTATTTAACATCATTACAGTCCTTTTTCGGAAAGAAAAACTAAATTTACCTTGAAAAAAAATCAATGGTTTACTGGTTTGGATATAGCATATTAAAAAAAATTAACATGTTAAACAAGATAAATGGTGCATGCTTAATTTCAGGACAAGGGTGTGATTAATTGTAAATCTTGATTAATCACATCCTTTTTGATTATAAAATTTGAAGAAACTAAGCTTACTAAATATATACCATAAAAGGTTTCTATTACATGCAGAACTAGCCCCAGGGCAGAGGAAAAAAATAACTGCTTGTTCATATAGGGTTGAGTCATTGGGATGATTCAATGCACTCATCTTTGCTTATCAGTATTTCTTTATGTATCTAGTTGTTTTCTGCAATGCTTTACCTGCTGCACCACAATGCAAAATATTACTCAAGGTGAATGTGTTATGTGTTTGTGTGTGGCTGCTTTTGCTCATCAACACGTACTTGGATGTTTGGGCTCGATTGCTACTCTGACGATGGGCGTAGCTTCAAAGTTGATTGGCGTGAAGGGTGGGCAGGCAGGAGATGTTGAGATGGTGGCCGACTTGAGAATGAATTCCTCCATTCCACCAATACCTGCAGAGATACAAACAACATTAAACTAAGCTGAATTCAAAAGACCAGTCAAGCTGTTTTCACACAGGATTTTAAACCTCAGGGCTCCAATAATGTTCTATTAAAAGAGCGGTTACATTTTTTTTTACATTATTATTTATACAACGTCTGCCTGACATAACAAAGACCCCTGTGTGTGTGCATTTAGGTGGGAGGTTGGGTGAGTAAGAGTGTAAGCATGTGTTTGTGCACGTTGTGATGAAAAAGTGAAACAAACTATCAAGAACTTTTGCAATAACAGACATGATTGCAGTGCTGTGATGGAAGAACCCTAAAATCTGTTGGTAATATGACATCTGGCCTAGGACAACATCCCTAAAAAAAAGTGGACTTAGAAACTTAGTTGTGACAGGACTATAAACATTTATCAGCTAGAAGATAAACAAAACAAGTAGTCCAGTGGTTTTTGCTTTTCACGTGTGGGCCTGGGTTCAAAATAATTTTTAATAAACCAAACCAAATTTAAACAACATTTCAGTACTTTAAAACTTAAAATATATAAACACAAGCCATATTTTTTTACAGATAATATTTTAACAATTTGCTTTGACTATATTGCAGTAAAAACATTAATGCATTAAAGGGATAGTTCAACCAAAAATGAAAATTAGCCCATAATTTACTCACCCTCAAGTCATCCTAGGTGTATATGACATTCTTCTTTCAGACGAATAAAATCGGAGTTATATTACAAAAGTCCAGGCTAATCCAAGCATTAGAATTGGATTTAAAGTTGCTCTGTTTTTGAAGTCCATAAAAAGTGCATCTGTCCTTCAAATAACTGCTCCACGCGGCTTTGGGGTGTTAATAAAGGCCTTCTGAAGCAAATCGACGCGTTTGTGTACGACGGTTGTGGTCGGCCGAAAGTTTACTTTATAAAGTTTTAAATATGGATATTTTTCTTACACAAACCATCGATTCGCTTCAGAAGGCCTTTATTAACACCCCTTAGCCGCGTGGAGCAGTTATTTGATGGGCAGATGCACTTTTTATGGACTTCAAAAACAGAGCAACTATAAATCCAATTCTAATGCTTGGATTAGCCTGGACTTTATTAATATAACTCCGTCTGAAAAAAGAATGTCATATACACCAAGGATGACTTGAGGGTGAGTAAATTATGGGCTAATTTTCATTTTTGGGTTAACTATCCCTTTAATGTATTTGAGCGAACAACTTGCTGTTTTCATATCACACTTCAGGTATGTACATATGAAAAAAAATTTATATTTTCTGGAAGGTAGTCCCTTGCAGGGGGGAATTATTAATACTTTTTCATTTTCTTCTCCCTTTTTAATTGAATGCGCCAGAATTCTACTCGATGGCCCTGTTTACACCTGGTATTCAGATGCGCTTTGGACGACTGGATAACAAGTGGACGACGCAAAATACAGGTGTAAACGGGGTCTAAAGCATTTGAGCTTGTCCTCTTTCAACCCCTTCCAGATGTAGTCGAAAACACATTCGACCGGACTGCTTTCGTAGTGTTAAACACTCATGTGATCGGATGCGTTCGAATTGCCACAAAAGACCGCCTACTCTCCATCTACTGACCTAATGCGTAAACATTATGGGAAACAAGCTAGCCAGACAGGATTTAAACTTTGTCAACTGAAGAGCCGATTTGGTTTGAAGGCCAGAAACGTATTAAGAATGTTCTCTCACCATTCCTGATTTCTAACACACACTCACAGCGTTTGGCATGGTCTTGAGGCTATCCAAGCAGAAACAAAAGCCGCTGCCCCGTGTTTTTCTGTCATCTCCGGGCGCTTTCATATGTAAATTGCGTGAACCAATTTCTTCCTTATTTCTACAGGACAGAGGTAGTCAAAAGCGGACAAAAGAGATGGATTAAAACACCAGGTGTAAATGGGAATGTGTCTCCCTCATCTACTTGTGATCTGGTAGACCAAAACGCACCTTAATACTCAGGACCCAAATCATTCCAGCTGAATTGAAAAGCACTGGTCAAGAATGAAAAAGTTAAAAATAAACAAAGCAACATCCTGTTTTTCAAAATAAAATAAAATGTGAAATACATCAATTTGGAGAGAGGATGAGAGTGGTAAGATATAGAAAACATTTTGGGACTGACTGACGGGCAGTAACCTGGAGGAGATGCATTCATATAAAACCGACTCATAGGGACAACTGAATGAAGCACTTAGTAGCTCAGCAGGAAGACCATTTCACTTGCCCCTCGAATCCCATTCAGTCGAATTACATCAGGTCCAAGAGTGTTTCCATCAGGAGAGCAGAGCCCCAACTCGAGAGGTTAGTTTGTTCAGTCAATGAACCAGCCATGAGTCAAGAGCTTCTGTCACAGGCTGGGTTTATTAAGGGCCAATTCCAGACAGACTCGCAATCGTGTTCATGAGCAAACACCTGGAGGCTGTAAAGATGGTAATAAAAATGGCTTAACAGTAATCACAGCGCAGGTCTGCAGAGGCTGTATGAAGTCTTAAGTCTGAAGGTTCAGGCGGTGTTGACTCGCTGGGTCGATCTCTCCCACGAGATCAGTATCTGTGCATTCAGAGCATGACATCATGGATCGACTCACAAAGGTTTATTATAACACCACTGTCGTACAGACATGGCAAATATAGATAAATAAACCATGTATACGATGTCTAATGTGCAAAAGCATTAAAGCTGCTAAATTAATTTAAAACGGAAGGGTTGTTAAGGCAAAGCGAGATACACAGTTGATGAACTGCTCATCGGAGGGATCGTATGTGTCCTGCTTTGACATTCTTTCTGTAAGTGTTTGCATATGTCTGGATCAGGGCAAACGTTTTTCAGGGCAGAATGTTGCACAGATGCCTCGAGGCGTGGGAAAACGAGACCGTCTCTTTAGTTTAGAACACACAGACTAGTTTGGAACTAGTTTAGAACACAGTGTATCTAATCAACTCCTGGAAAAAACAGGAATACTTGATTCTGATTGGTCAATTGTGACATTCTACGGTCAAACATTCCTGTATTATGAACGTCAAACTGTATATTTGACTGTCCCAAGCACTTGATTTCCAAGTTCCAACAAATCACTGCTAGTTTCATGCATCTCGTATCCCCCTTTGGTCTCTTTCTTCTCACATAAATAATTTCAAAGAATTTTCAAACTCAAATCAATATTGTATTTTCATTTACTAATAAATTTGTTAAGTAGCAGTAAAATAAGCTTATTAAAGGATTAGTTCACTTTTAAATAAACTTTTGCTGATAATTTTGCTCACCCCCATGTCATCCAAGATGTCCATGTCTTTCTTTCTGCAGTCGAAAAGAAATTAAGGTTTTGGATGAAAACATTCCAGGGTTTTTCTCCATATAATGGACTTCAATGGGCCCCAAACGAATAAAGGTCCAAATGACAGTTTCAGTACAGCTTCAAAGGGCTTTAAACGATACCAAACGATGAATAAGGGTCTTATCTACTGAAACGATCAGTTTCTGCGAGAAACCGAGTGGTATTTATGCTATTATTTGACCTCTTAACAGACAAACCTGATTGTCTCTGAGCTTCGCCATAACTTCCGCTAAGTGAGGTCAAAATACGAACATGGCCATAGATATATCGATCGTAGATGCCTCATTCTACTGATCCGTGCAGGCGCTAATGAGGCATCTACGTATACATCTATGACCACGCTCGTATTTTGACCTCACTTAGCGGAAGTTATGTAGGAGCTCAGAGACGATCACGTTTGTCTGTTAAGAGGTAAAATAATAGCATAAATGCTGCTCGGTTTCTTGCAGAAACTTATCGTTTTGCTAGATATGACCCTTATTCATCTTCTGGTATTGTTTGGTATCGTTTAAAGCCCTTTGAAGCTGCACTGAAACTGTCATTTGGACCTTGAACCATTTGGAGTCATTATATGGAGAAAAATCCTGGAATGTTTTCATCCAAAACCTTAATTTCTTTTTGACTGCAGAAAGAAAGACATGGACATCTGGGATGACATGGGGGTGAGTAAATTATAAGCAAAAGTTTATTTAAAAGTGAACTAATCCTTTAATGTACAATTATCAAGTTTCAATTAAACGCGTCTGGGGTGATACAAGATCAAACTGATCAAACTTCCTGAATTATACAGAACTTTTTTTCATACTAAATATGTTTAAAGGTGAAGTGTGTAACTTTTTCAAAAATAGAGGATAACATGCTATTGCGAATTTAGCCAGTGATGTTTTTAAACAACTTCTCTGAACACTCCTCATCTACCATTGGTCATAACAAACAGATGACCACTCCCCCAAATGTATTCCATTGGTTGAACCAATGTTACAATGTCATTTTTTGTTGTGATGCTCAAACAAACAGAACAATGTTTTGATAGTGCCAGAGTGTTTTTGTCCTTTGGTTGGATCCCTTACAGTATACAGTAGTTGTCTATCCACATACATATACCGATCAGGCATAACATTATGACGTGAATGGGTGGGATATATTAGGCAGCAAGTGAACATTTTGTCCTCAAAGTTGATGTGTTAGAAGCAGGAAAAATGTCAATAAAATGGTAAGTGTAAGGATTTGAACGAGTTTGAAAGGGGCCAAATTGTGATGGCTAGACGACTGGGTCAGAGTATCTCCAAAACTGCAGCTCTTGTGGGGTGTTCCCTGTCTGCAGTGGTCAGTACCTATCAAAAGTGAGCCATTTCTAGGATGATTCTCCAAAAAGAATGTGGCACTACATAGTCAAAATTGTTGTGTTTGTCTGAGCAGCACAACCAAAATGACACTAGTTCAACCAATGGTGTATGTTTAGGGGCAGAGCTATCTGTTAAAAAACAGCCATTGGCTAAATTTAGAATAGGGATGCATGATATTATAGGGCTGACATCGGAATGAAAAAGTTATGCCAATATGATAACTTGTTGATATGCGCCTGCAATACCTCACACATGCAAGGAGTGCTAGCGATAAGATCACGTCAACAGTGTGGTCATTCTTGAAGTGAATTTTTGCATGTATGGTGATTATATTCAGTTTCCAAATGCTGCCTTCAACTGAAGTCATGCCACCTGTACTTCATGTGTTGATGACTCCATTGCACTAGATCATCAACAAATGTTAAATCCAATAAATAAATGATTTAGGTCTTTGGATTTAGACTTGGTGTTGTTTCCAATCAAAGGGAAAAAATAAATGTATATTGGTATCGGCCAGAATGAGTTAAAAAATATTGGCATAACGATATTGGCAAAAATTCAAAATCGGTATAAATTATTTCTGTCATAGACTAACTAACTGAAACTAAAATAAAAATAAATGAAAGCTAAATAGAAATATTAAAAAACAAACACTAATAAAATGAAAAAAGCACATCAAATTAATAAAACTTGAATTTAATAAAAATGAAAACTGAAAATGTAAAAATAAAAGCTAATTCAAAATATTTATAAATGCTACAAAATAAATACTACAATATAATTTATACTTTAATATAAATACTATAATACTATTTAAACAATACTAAAATAATACATTTAGCCATTATTTTTGCAATTTAATGGAGTATAATGGTGCAGAAAGCACTTTTAAATCAAACATTGAGAAATTAAACAACTACTAGAATTGTAGTTAAAACAAACCTTCCTAAGGTCTATACACATTTCATTTGATTTCTCTAATGACAGCAGGAAGAGAGAAGGTTGAATGATTTGAAAAGAGGTTATTCTACCCCTCCTCTACCAACAGTCTTTTAACCTGCGAGTCACTCGTTCATCACTGAAAGTCAAGCCACATGCAGCGGTCAGTCTAGACACAAGAGCTCTTTGTATGTGTGACTCTTTAATACGTCCAGCCAGGCCCGAGGCACACTGCCATATTTATCCACAGCGCTGATGATTTCCTGTTCGTGTTGACCCCTCTCACCCCCTCCTCCTGAAGCACTGATTCAGGGCCAGCTCGCCCCTGTCTAACCCATCATACAGCCCACAGCACAACGGATCTCAGATCAGCGACTCAGGCTCTCTAAAAACAAGCAAATCCTTCGCTCATCGGCATCAGATGGTGTTTTAATGATTGCTACATAAATCCATCCTGCTCTAAACTTTTCACCTCACACATGCTTCTGATTTCCACACCACAGAGCTGCAGATTTTCAGGGTGAAAAATGAAGAAAACATAAAAATAAATATCTAAACTTGCATTTTTCTGAAGGAAATACCAGTGTAGATTTGAGAAGCCAATTTGCAAATGTAAATCTCACAGTATAAAGTACACTTCGTAAGTATACTTTGTTAGGATATGCGTATAGTGCGCAGTGTGCAAATTTCGCCATTAGCGTTCTGTATGTGCAAAGCCTGTTCTTTTAACCGTGCAAACTCTATACACTCAGATCGAGCATATGCCTTGAATTTTTTTGCACTAATTAGTTGGTCCACAAAATAGCAAAACAGGCCTGGCCTGTTGTTTTACAGTTGTTAAAGAAACCGAAGAGATGGAACAACAACAAGAAGATGGAGTGAACAATTGAACAATAGATTGAAAAATAAAACAACAGATAGAATGATAAAACAACAGAATGAACGAATGACCGAAAGAATGATAGAACGATAGATAGAATGATAGACAGAATGATTTAACGTCATATAGAATGATAGACAGATATAAAATATCCCACGGTTAATTGTTAATGGTATTATAAAAGTGGAAGCAATTGGGAACAACAGCAACTCAGCCACGAAGTGGTAGGCCACGTAAAATCGCATACTGAGGCACACAGTGAGCAGAAGTCGACAACTTTCTGCAGAGTCAATAGCTACAGACCTTCAGATTAGCTCAAGAATAGTGCTTAGACTTAGAGAGCTTCATTGAATGAGTTTCCATGGCCGAGCAGCTGCATCCAAGCCTTACATCACCAAGTGCAGTGCAAAGCGTTGGATGCAGTGGTGTAAAGCACGCCGCCACTGGACTCTAGAGCAGTGGATATGTGTTCTCTGGAGTGACCAATCACTCTTCTCTGTCTGGCAATCTGATGGATGAGTCTGGGTTTGACGGTTGCAAGGAGAACAGTACTTGTCTGACTGCACTGTGCCAAGTGTAAAGTTTGGTGGAGGGGGGATTATGGTTTGGGCTGTTTTTCAGGGGTTGGGCTTGGCTCCTTATTTCCAGTGAAAGGATGCTTCAGCATACCAAGACATTTTGGACAATTTCATGCTCCCAACTTTGTGGGAACAACTTGGGGATGGCCCCTTCTTGTTCCAACATGACTGCACACCAGTGGACAAAGAAAGAGGATAAAGAAGAGTCCTGACCTCAAACCGATAGAACAACTTTGGAATTAATTAGAGCGGAGACTGCAACCCAGGCCTTCTCATCCAAAATCAATGCCTGGCCTCACAAATACGCTTCTAGAAGAATGGTCAACAATTCCCATAAACACACTCCTAAACCTTGTGGAAAGCCTTCCCAGAAGAGTTGAAGCTGCCTGCAAAGTGTAGGCCAACTCCATATTAAACCCTATGGCTTAAGAAAGGGATGTCATTAAAGTTCATGTGCATGTAAAGGCAGACGTCCCAAAACTTTTGGCAATATAGTGTAGATAGATAGTATTATGGTATAGTATACAAATATTCCAATGACATGATTTTTATAAACTAAACATAAAACTGAAAGTATTATTTGATATGTCTATACTTTGACTATATATTATATACTGTACTATTAAATGTCTTTTTATGCATTCTAAAAATACATATTTTAAATAGAGATTTTCATTGATCTTAAATGTCTTAATATAGAGCAGAACACACAGTTAAGTGGTTAAGTGAGTTAAGTGCTTCGAGCTGAACTAATTGAAGAACATTTTAAAGAAGAAAGGGAACCGGAGAATAGATGAATTTCAATAGTGCTCATCTTGCAAGTGGTTAACTTCTACTTGAAGGAAAAATACTGAAATGCCCCGGCTCTGAAACAGCCGTCCTCTGATAGGAACTGATCCCAGAGCTGAGGACAGTGTTCACTCTGCTCTTTATAACTGTAAAACAGAGACGCTCTTTCAACATGAAACATGAGAAGGTAATTACTCAAAGGTGACTGCGTCTCAGAGGCCTTCCTCAACAAAAGCACACACAAAAAAAAAAATACAGAGAGGGCTGCTGAAATAACCTGGGAAGATGAACATTTCGCTTGCATACAGTAGGAGAACAGACCCGAAGCAAGGAATCTGGGCCACACATGGAAGAAATAGACGCTCTTGAAAAAATGGAAGCTAAATCTGAGCTGAAGGCTTCTGGAAATTAAGAACAATTACATCCTGGCAGAAACCATGGTGGAAATCAAGAGGGGTTTGTTGCAAAGCACTTCAGACTGAGAAAGAAAAAAACCTACTTTGGATGTTTTAGAATTCTGGAATGTACTGTCTTATTGAACTTTTCAACAGGGTAGATAATATAAAAGGTAAAAAAAAGAATAAATAATACATATATATAAACACAATATACTATTAGTATAATAATAATAATATAAAAAGTTTCATTTTAGTCAATTATGAAGGCAAATCCAAAATGTCTGTCTTAAATATGGATTTCTATAGTTTAATAAAGTTTGAAGGTTTTGTGAGCATGAATCCACTCCACAAGATGCTAAAGACAGACAAATCGACTGGCTGTTTTTAAATCACTCCAGACAGCATGGCATAATACTATAAATTTCACTCCATTTGTATATATTTTCTGTATTTTAATTGATGCTAAGTGTGATGCATGTTTCCAAAGACATGTTCAGACATATAACTTGACGCTAACGATCAGATGTTCATCCATTTTCCAGTATACTTCCTTAGTGTTTTTAGCTCACTGCTTCCAGCGGTACTGTACTGTACTGTACTGTGGGAGATCATTATTTAGTCGAAAGCCAAGCAAACAAACAAAAGTGAGTTCAGTCTCTCTTGGCAAGCGTAGAAGGCGAGTCCTCTGAGGACAACCAAAGGTCAAAGGTGGAACACAAATCGCCCCAGACCGACTGTTTCCGTTCACACAGTAGCGTTAGCTCTGAACTACGGCCGGGCAACAAGGCCTACGGAGGCTGTGTTTGGATCTCGTCCTGATTTCGGTGTTAGTGCGGGTCAGGGAAGAGAGCTTTACATCTGTCTGAGTGGTTGGTGGGAATAGAGGAGGAACAGATAGAGCGAAGGCAAAAAAGGCGGATCAAAGAGCACAAAGGGGCAAACAACTGAGAGCAAGTGATCTCAATGACTCAAGCGAGGAGAAATTTCCTCCAACCACAAATACAGTTGGCCCGGGCGCAAGTTATATAAAGAACAGTGTTTTTTTTTGCTCGCGGTGCCTTTGGCAGCTGTGGCGGCTCTCAGCTGTGGTTCTCCGAGTCTCTTCAAAGCCGAGAAAAGCCTGAATAATAATCACGGCTAATGTTTTCAACAGACTTTAGTCCTGCGTGTTCCATCATGTTTAATAGCATACATACATTTTCACTAAATGTAAAGCCAAGTAAAATTAACTTCATGACATGCCAATAAGAAAGTTACATTGTCATTGAATCATCGAAGAGATAAAATAATGGCAAAATAGTGTATTATTAAGAAATAAAAACACAGACACTGTGATGCTGCTCTATTTTGTGTCCTTTATGGACTGTAATGTAAATAAGACAAGAATAACTAATGTGAAAAACCCAAAAGCTGTGTGTTGCTATGCAGTTGCTAGGGTACTCTGAGTGGTTGCTAAGGCAAGGCAAGGCAATATATATATATATATATATATAAACACTGGTTACATCACTTGCCCACTGTCCCCATCGTCGTTTTGATTTTATATAGTAATAAAATCATTTAGTTCAGTTAAAGAGTCAGCGGTCAGATTTAATTTATCACAAGAGCAAAAGAGCTGACATACAAGAGGATCGTGGAAGATTTGGTTTCAAAGTGAAATGTAAAAGCGCCTATTTAAGCGAGTTTGTCATTGTACTGATTTGTTGTTGTGTTTTTCATTAAGAATAATAGGCTAATGAACCCATTCATTCACGGCCGCACTGTCATTCACGGTGCATGTCCAGTCTTGAGCGTTTTCAGTTCATGCCTATGGAAGCTTAACTTTCATAGGAATTCATTGAAAACACTCGCTTTGCTCTGCATCGCTCCGTTATGAAAGCCCGAGCGGCCTAGCACATTTTATTTTCTGTTTAAAATTAGCGATTTGAAAAGCCACTGGCGGTGATACCATTTTTTTTTGGGGGGTGTTGTCACACGTCAATTAACCGGTGGGAAAATTGTGAATCCTGTGAAATCCTGGAATATAGCCATGATGTGGCTGTTTAAGAAATGAAAAGCTACACACTCCATCAATTAGGGTTAGAAGAACTGTTGCCAAATATATAACATGCTAGAAACATAATCACAGCAATAATGATCCAATCATAGACTCTTAAGCATTTGCCTATTTAAACCCGAATAGGCAATTTAAATGTAATATCAGCCGGCCTCCAAATCAGTGCATCCCTAAGAATTGTATGACTGGTCTTCTTTCTAACCAACAGCTTTCTACCCAAAACAGTTTTTATACATCATGTACACTACCATTTAAAAGTTTGGGGTGAGTAAGATTTTTTAAGAGATTAATATTTAGCATGGATGCATTAAATTGATCAAAAGTGACAGTAAAGACATTTATAATGTTACAAAAGATTTCTATTTAAAATAAAGTCTATTCTTTTAAACTTTAATTTCTTCAAAAAAATCCTGAAAAAAGTATCACAGCACATAACATTAGTGTTGAAGTTCTCAGAGGAAATATATTGACGATATGCCGGAGAGACGTGCTGCTGTAATTGCTGAAAAAGGGGGACATACCAAATATTAAAGTTAAAAGTGGATAAATACAGTAAGACTCACTTCATCTGATATTTGATGGTCAGAGCAACCATCTGCATGTTTCATGAACATTATGAAATTAAATCATGTTTTGGAGGCAAAAAGGGTCAATATTTTCAGATCTGTCAGGTGTTCTAATAATTTCGGCCACCACTGTATTTAAGTTTTTTTACGGTGTAAAAAAATACAATCTTGGTGAGTGTAAGAGACTTATTCCAGAAACAAGATTTACAGACCCCATACTTTACAACAGTAGTGCTGCAGAACAATCTAAATCACAATTTTAAGTCAAATTGTAACTGTTTAATGGTCAAACGGTGAAATATGACACAATTTGACCGGTTTCAGTGTGTAGAGGCATATTGCTTTAATTCATGTGAGAAACACACAAAGCTTCTGTCACACACCCGTCTCCTCAATAGCAGGGCTCAAACTTTACCACCTTCCTTTCTCTCACTCTCGCTAGAGCAATTGATTTCTGGCCACAAATCTTTGAGTTTGTCTTGTTAGAGCTGAGCACTGCTGGACTCTGACAGCTGAGTGTGAATAACAGGTCTTCCCCTCAAACACTCCCTTCCTTTTGTGCCTGTTTTTTCCCCCCTGTGTATGAGAATTAGAATACAGGTTGATGTCATCCGCGAGAGTTTGTGATTAACATTTCGCTTCATTCGTTGTTTACAGCATAGACACAAAGCTTTGTATTTAGTGCCAAGTGCGGCCCATGTTCAGAAGTAAGAGACGAGAGATTTCCACAAAGAATAGACAGATTTTGGCTGCAAAGCTGGATTGTTTATATAATCAGTTTCTTTTTAAATCCTGGTCCAGACTGTCAGAACTGGGCTGCTTTAATCACTGGGGTATTGAGCTCTGACGGATAGCTTGAAAAATGTTGACTAAACATATTCAGTCTCTTTGACACCCTGTTGAGGTATTCATTTGATATTAATGAGGTATTTATTATCTTTTCCTTTTCCAGCCTGATCTTATAAAGATACTGTCATGAATTATACAGTAAGTGGCAATTAGGACATCAAATCAAGCATTTTTCATTTCGGTTTCGTCCATGTTCATTCTACAAACAGCTGGAAACATTCCTTAAAGGGAGAGTTCACCAAAAACTGTATTCCAGACTTTTCTGTCTTTTGTAGAATACTGAACAATTTCTAAACAATATTTTGGCCATATAAGCTGCGAATAATCTCCATACCCAGGCCATTCATGGAGTAGCTAATTAACATTAACACTATAAATTATTATACATTCCCTTGTTTGAGGTGTGCCATAAAGCTTACATGATAAGATGTTGGTAATACGTATGTAACTTATCCATCATTTATTGCCAAACAGCTAGACTGGGTAAACCCAGCCCGATATGTCGCCGATTTGATTTTGCCCTGCAGCTCAGGCTGTAAACCTGTACCTTTTTCTATCTTGCTTCTGTTACAAATCCATGGGGACCAATCAGAAACTGGCTTATCCACCTGGCGCGCTACTGGCGGGTTCAACACAATGACGATAGAGAAGCGATGGCAAGCAGTTTTTTGTTTACATTCAACATGGCGGCTACCGAAGCGCAGCAACCCGTTAATTTCAAAGGCAAGTTTTCTTTGAAAACGGAACAGAAACTTGCCCTAGAATACAAAGAAGGATGTGTTTGCATTACTACCGACCACTCTGCAAAGTACGTCACCTGGATCGTTGGTCTGATTGGTTGAAGGACTATCCAATTGTGTACAGAGTCATTTGAACTATGCCCGTTGATCACGCCTCTTTTTCATTTTTATTCAAATCTGCCACTCACTGAGATCCGGGTAAGCAGATCCACAGCAGCTTCGGTGCCTATACTCTGTTGTTATGTATGGTCATCATTGTCCCACTTTCTCATTTCACATCACCGTGTTCATTTTCTTAATAAGGACATTTATTTTTTAATGAAAACTTATAAATTGTTGAAGACAAACCTACTGTAAGCAGACCTGTAACTATCCAGGGATGTTAATCGATAGTCTATGCGTTTGTTAAAGTCATCAATTTGCATTATTTCAATGTATTTTTGAAGAATACTTACATTTACTCTAATTATATTTTACTCATATTTTATTTATAATAGGCTACTAATATTGATTATTTTATACATTTAATATTTTCAATTAAAAAAACACTTCTGGCATACATTTAAATTGACTGTCATGGTGTTTCTTATTTGTCGTATCTGATTTAGATGCATGTCCTAAGCCGATGCGTCATACCGTTTAATGGTGAAGCATGTAGTTTGCCCTCTAACAGAATGACAAAAATACAGCATATTTTGCTAACGCCCCCTTTCGCACGTCGCGTCTGACTCAACTCAAACATAACAGCTTTTACGGGTTCTTGTGAAGGCATAAATGTAGTCCACATTCAATAAAAGGTCAACCATATTAGGAAAACTTTAGCTGTGCTGCTATGTGTCATGAGAGTAAGCAACTAAGCAGCTAACACTCTCTATAGAGCGAAAGCGAAAACCCATCCAATGTATCTGCATTTGATACGTCATAATATATCACATCATTACTGCAGTAATGCATCATTACATGCATGCATGACACAAGCTGATTGGTCTCTGCTGATACTCCAGCCAATTATATTGCTTGCTCAACATTTAAATAGTCTGGTTAAGTGTTTGCTGTAGGCAAGTCCTGTAGTACGCTATCAGAGTTCCTCTGAAGCCCTCCACCTCCTCCTGCCTTGATCTGCTACGGGATTTATGCATGTCTATTTATGCAGCAGCAGCATATCTTACATGCTCACTGTGTCTGTGTATCTACTACCAATAGCAAGTCCATACTTGCTCTACAGCAGCTGCTTAACAGATCAGGTTCGCTAAGACCAAATACAATAACACTGCCATATTTATTAACATGCTAAACTTATTGTTAATCACTCCAGACAGCATGGCATAATACTACATCATAAAGTTGGAAACTCCATTTGCATGTATTTTTTGTATTTAAAAAGATGCATCTTTCTAAAGAAGTTAGGACATACAATTTGATGCTAATGATCAGATGGTCATCCATTTTCCAGTATACTTCCTTAGTGTTTTTAGCTCACTGCTTCCAGCGGTACTGTACTGTACTGTAGGAGATCATTATTTTGTTGAAAGCCAAGCAAACACAAAAGTGTGTTCAGTCGGTCTTGGCAAGTGTATAAGGAGAGTCCTCTGAGGACAACCAAAGGTCAAAGGTGAAACGCAAATCGCCTCAGACCGACTTTTTCAGTTCACACAGCAGCGTTAGCTCTGAACTACAGCCGGGCAATATATACATATAACATTTAACTGTCAATCATATACTGTAAATATACTGTTTACCCTCAGTACTATAACAGCACCATGGCACATAGATAGTATCAGATGGTAATGCAATAATACTTTAACATAGGGAAGAACAAGGTTAGTGGTAACTTTTTTATTCCAATGAATAGTAGGAGTGGGTCTATTATGAAGTAAATAAACACACCTTAAAGTCTTGACTACAAAAAAAGAGCCATTGAACATTTTGACAGCTCATGCCAAGAAAAGAGATCCATCATAAAAACCACAGCTGGAGAAAACAAGCATTTGAGTATTTTAACTCAAAATCTTAAAAAGTTACTGACAGTGTCAACTAGATCTACTCTCCGCTGTCCCTGTACCTTGGTACTGAACGTTTATTGATACCATGACATGGTACTACAAAGGACTTTTTTTTATAAGGGCAACTTTAGAAAACAAGCAAATAAATTTTAAATTGTTGCTTTATTCTTTACCGTTCTGCCATTTTAAAACATAAAAGACTTTTTTGCTTTAAGTGGAGAATACTCTTTCTGGCATTAACAAAAACGGCATCCATCAAACACGTGATTGGGAGTTTCACCTGACCCTCACTGCTCCTCAGAGACGTTTAGTGCTTTAGTTAGTTGATTAGGCATAAGATGAATCTCAGACTCTTGTGGGTGATTTCTGCAGACACTGCGCCTCCCCACACAGATTTGACTGGTGTCAGTAGCAGACTATGCCAATGCTGGACTCATAAGCGGATAGTTTGGTGAAGTTGGCTCCAGAAGGATGAGTATTTATTTTCCTTGAGTGCCTTAGCAGATTTTTTGAAAAAAAAAGAAAAAAAAATGAGCCATGAATCTGAAGTAAACATTCATTAAGCACTTTCTCTGAAGTTTTCATACCATAACACTTGGAAATATTTTTTGCCTCCAACTTGATTTTATTCTGTGAGAATAGTTTGTCTTTTCTTTTAAATTATGCAATTTTAATGGAGCAAAAATACATTGTTAAAAGATTAAAATGCGAGAAAATATAAAAGGTCACAAGCAGGAAAAATAATAATTTAATATAATTTAATCAATTAAAGAATGCATTTCATAACAACGCAAGTTAACTTAACTTCTACGCAAAATACAATTAATATATTCTGATAGTTACTGAACAGTACTAATAATGTTGCTTAAAACCAAGACCAAACGTCAACCAGTCGTTTATATAAAATATATGTGAGTATTTCATAGATTCTCAGTGCATGACCTCATGCATCAGGACACTTTTTTAGTGCACAGTATGTGTTAGGAAAGTACTATGGTTGTTTTAGCTGTTATTCAACAATCAAAACAGCCTTTTATACTCTAGCACTTAGCAAGCACCACTAATGACACAATCTCAACTGGCTAGTACAGATTTAGAAGCTATTAAATTCATGTCAGCAGTCTTACTTTTTTATTTCATTCAGTAAAATTCTCTAAAATTAATTTACAGCCAAGTCTCTTCGGTCAAAATACAAGTGTGCGCCCAGGTTCCTGGGCTGGTCAGTTATTTGAAAAGCAGCATTCAGCAGTGATCCCTATTCTACAGGGGATCCTATGGAGCTGTGGAAAAGAGCTCTTTCTGGCTCCGTTTGGAGCAGCATGGAAAGTCCCCTCAGTGGAAAGTCCCTCTCTTAAACTTGACAGATTGTGGATGTGTAGGATCATGAGGGGCCGAGACAGACTTGCCCTTTGGCCAAGAAACACATACTGAATATTACATTACATTAGTCTTCTGCACGCACACACACACGAACACGTGCACACACACACACACACACACTTTTTTCTCCCTAAAAAATCACCCCTAATTGTTCAAAACACATAAGCAACCAAGAAAATATGAGCAAATGCTAAAAAAAAAAAGGAAAGATAAACAGCAACATATGAGTAGCGGTGGACACGGGAGGCATATATCCTCACATATATCCCCAACATGTCTGCAACAGCTCTGACAGGCAGCATGTGGCAGCAATATGACCACCATCACCGCAGGAAACAGCTATGTAGAGGAAGTGAGTGATTCTGTAGAGGGAGCAACAGTATGAACATTGTGTAGAGCGAGTTAGAGGAAAGGCAAAGAGGTTTGACTTCTGAAAAAGACACAAGCCTCCTCCGATATATCCTTTAAAAAAAAGAGTTCCTTGAAGAACTTAAAAAAGGTTTAGGCTACAAATCCCCATTCGATTCGAATTAGAAAATGTTAATAACATAAATAGAGTCAAAAATGTACATTTTGTAGCTTTTAGTCAATGTCTGTTATCTTGGTTTTCATGTATATGCTAGTGCTAAGAGTTAACTTTTACACCCCCCCCACACAAAAAAAACTATTCATAATGAGTACTTGTGTCTTCTTTTCCAAGTAAAATATCTAAAAAAAATTAAATATACATTGACTTAAAGGTGCAGTGAATTTTAGCGGCATCTAACGGTGAGGTTGTGAGTTGCAATCACACACCGCTCACCCCTCCCTTTTGAAGCACATATAGAAGCTACGGGGGCTGACACAGGACAAAATGGTGATTTCGGGTATACTTCGGCCGTCCGCATTCGTGTGGCGTCCGCATGGCGTAATTTAGATAGAACCGGCTCATTCTAGAGCCCGATCGATATATCGGTCTGCCGATTTTATCTGCTCATATGAGCCTGTCACATATATCTGCATCGGCGTATATGCCACAGATATGCTACCGATATGAACGCATGCCCAAGCATCTCACAGCTCATGAATATTCACACAAATGATGTGTCAAAATTTCTGTCTTGTTGAGTATCATCGTAAACATAGTCGCTTATGTTTTAAGTGAACGTAAACATGAAATTTGCCACTTGCCAGCGTTTTTGGTCATTTTCACAAGTTGCATGGCCCACAGGATATCCTGTGTGAATATCTGAACATGCAATATATCAAATATTTTTGTATGTGGGTAAGTTTCATGAAAAAGCGGAGAAAATTGCGTTTTTGTCAAAGATTACACAACGATTGGATTCAGAACGATGACCAAAACACAGATTAGATCGAGTCCATCAACACCCCCAAAGCTTCACGGTCCTATAGTTCGTCCTGGGTCGACATTTAATTCAATAACATAGCCGTTATATGCTGTTGAATGTTGATGATCGCCTTATTATACATATGCATCTGCTTCTGAGATCGCTCGTTTCTGCTTCTTCTTCGCCTGTGTTTTGATCAGGAGATTCAGTACTCGTTCAGGAGATGCATAATAGCGCCCTCTACCGTATAACAATGAAAACATGGAAATATCTGCCATTATAAAGCTTGGAAGAGCCAGGACATTTTAAAGGGGTGGTAAAACACGATTTCACTTTTCTAACTTTAGTTAATGTGTAATGTTGCTGTTTGAGCATAAACAACATCTACAAAGTTACAACGTTCAAAGTTTAAAGCAAAGGGAGATATTTGCTTTTAAAGAAATACATATATAAGGACTACAGCAAACGGCCGGTAGGGACTACAGACATTCCTCCAGGGTTGCTGATATCACCAGTCCCAATATTTACATAAACCCCTCCTCCGAGAATATTAAATAAGGGGGGGGGGGCATTTTGTATTGCTGTGGAGAAGCGTTGTTGTGGTATAGTTAGTAGGCTGGAATGTTGTTGCCGCAATGCCAACGAAACGCTGTTACTTTCATCCGGATTGCAGGTCCACTTTGTTCAGCCATCCTAGGGACTGGGGAGTTAGGGATCAATGGTTAAAATGTATTTTTAACTCGGCCCCTCATAATTATTACCCAAATCTCGCTCTCTGTGTTGCACATTTCACGGAGGAAAGCTTCCACAATCTTCGCGAGTTCAATGCAGGATTCGCACAACGGCTTGTCCTGAAAGATGGATTTAAAAACAGAAGCTGAAGCCACAACCTGTAAGTATGATTTATTTTTCGTCAATGTGTTTTCCTGCAATAGTTCGTATTGTTAATTGTACGTTGTAGCAAGGAAGTACACAGATGACAACGCTGTTTGGCTCTGCAAACCAGTTTGTTGAATGCTCATTCATACTTAACGTTATCCGACAAACACCTAACGTTACAAACTTTTTTTAAAATCTCAACAACGAACTTGGCATTAGTGTAAATTATTCTTTGATTAGAGCTTTTATGTATTGTTTATCTACAGGCATGCTAAACATGGTTCTGTGTGTGATTTGGCTACTACAGTAAAGCCAATGTTTAGTGTTAGTTTTGGGTTAATAGTTCTTGCGACAGATATTTGGCTATAATCGTTCTAAAAATACAAAAGTAACAGTGCCATTCAGTAGCGATCACTATAGATTCGCAGTCTTTATTCAAAAAATCCCTTTGAGGACTGAACAGGTTCTGCTCGATCATCTTCACTAAAATTGTCTGGGTCCGATTCGGGCTCAAATTGGTATGGTTTTATTGACGCCATTGTTTCTAATACTACCAAAGCACAGACTACCGGTAAAAGTAAGGGCGTGACGTTTCCGACAAACGTGCACTAGGCGGTTAGCGAATCACAACACACTGGGCCAGCTAACCAATCTGAGCCCATTGCGTATTTTTGAGGGACCGGCTTCATAGAACCTGGAAACCATCAGACCGCTTTTACAAGGAGGGACAGAACAGTGTAGAATAAAGGTAAAATGTATGAAAAATAAAGCAATTTTTTTCAAACAAAGCATGAACACATGTTACAGTGCACCCCACAAACACAATCAAGCCTTCGAAAGAATGTGTTTTACCACCCCTTTAATATAACTCCGATTGTATTCGTCTGAAAGAAGAAAGTCATATACACCTAGGATGGCTTGATGGTGAGTAAATTATGTGATAATTTTCGTTTTTGGGGGAACGATCCCTTTAAGTTTTCACTGATTTGGTTGGCCAATATATTTTACATTTTTATACTTAAAATAAATAAGTCCTCTCTCTTCTTGCACTGTCATCACTCCACTTATCCTTCTTGAGCTTCTCCGTGGCATTCGAGACCAGTGTGGCGTGCAGGTTGCGCTCTTTAACACTCGTACCACCGGCCTCGCTTGCCACATAGCCTCATCGCCTTTCGCAGGCCAGGGGGCACACTTGAGACTGCACTTTACTTATTTATTTTTTTAAAGTCTTTTATATATTTTAACTGAAAAATACTTTTTTTGCAGTGTAGCAGATAGACGCATACAAAAAAATTGAGGAAAACAGACCAAAAATTCTGATGACTCATCCTTCAACTCAGGGGCGTATCTAAAATGAATAACACTTTATTTATATAGTCCAGTTTATTTTTGATGCTCCCAACAGAAAATCTACTGACTATAAGTAACTTTGCAAGCACATGTCAACTTATTCTACTAATCCTAACCCTAACCTAACAACCTACCAATACTCTAATGAGAGTTAGTTGACATGTAGTTGCAAAGTTACTTATAGTTACCTCCTTGTAAAACCTCCTGCAATTGATTACCAATATTAAGCAGCAAACAGTGTAAAATAAAAGCGAATAAAATTTTAAAAAAAAAGTCAACACAGGATTCAGGAAAGAAAACTAAGTCAACAAACCATTCTATGGGGTCTTTAAAAAACAAAACAGGAAAAACTTGCAAATACACAAAGTAAAGTTCATCATAATCCTTTAAATGAGGTGCGGCAAATCTACATCACGATGAAGCAAATGTAGAGCAATAATCTTTCTGAAGAGCAGTTGGGCCGCTCTCCTTCAGTAATTCACCTGAAAGACTTCCTAAACCGTTCCGGAGAGCATGAGAAAAATTTGCGAAAGAGATGAATGCTCAGCAGAGCAGTGAAATCATCCGTCTGTGCTCTGACAGGCCTCAATGACACCATCCCTGTCTAGGGGGCATGTAGAACGTTCTGCTGAGCAAGCATGAGTGTGATACACACATACACAGCAGTACTGGAGCCCAAATAAAACACATACATTCATCTGGTCCCCCTATATACACACAGCCCAGGTGCTGGGGGGGGTGTCAGTGTTCCATCATGTTGCTCTTAAATGCACCTTTGTTCTACAGCTGCTATAGTTTAAAAGAGAGCGTTACATTATATGATCACGCTCTTATTCATGCAAATGCTTTTAAACCATTTAAGCGCGACAAGACAAAAGAAAACGTGCTGTCTGTGAATGTGTGACACACGATGCACAGAAAGACGCACGCCAGTATTGTGCGCACAGTTCTCTTTCATGCTGGAACAAACAATAAAACAGAATTATGCCAAAATGCCCGTTTTGTTGAGTATTCTCAAAAGAACAATCTTAAATTAGTTAAATAATGTCTTAAATCAACTTTAATTACAGAAAAAAATGCAATTAATTACTTTTCTTTAATCAATTGACAGGCACTATATATTATATATTATACACACACACACACACACACACACATGCATATGGGTGAGTAAAGAAAGAATACTTTTACTCAGCAAGAATGTCAGTAAAGACATTCACAATGTCATAATTCCAAATAATTCCATAAAAAAATTCAAATAAATTCTATTCATCAAAGAATTCTGGGGGAAAAATCTGTTTCAACTGTTGAAATGTTTCTTGAGCACCAAATCAGCATATTAGAATGATTTCTGAAAGATCACGTGACACTGAAAACTGGCTTCTGAAAATTCAGCTTGGCCTTCACAGGAGTGAATTACATTTTAAAATATACTCAAATAGAAAAAAAGTTAGTTTGCATTGTAATAACATTTGACAATATTACCAAAGTTAACCATTCATACTGTATTTCTGATCAAATAAATGCAGCCTTGGGGAGCAAAGAGCAAAACTATAAAAAAAAAAAAAAAAAAAAAAAAAAAAACTTGAATAGTAATCAAATGCCCTCTTCTAAAATGTCGGCCATTCTTTTTATAAGTGGGAAGTCCGATTCATTATGTCACATTGATTAGATATTACAAAATATTGACAAAATGTATGTTTCTTGGTAGTTTAGGTGAGTGAATTTCTGGGCAACGGAAAAAAAGAGAGTAGTCATCCTGAGATCAGAGGGCTAATTGCCTGAAGAGATGGCAACCGATGGGCACTAAACAAACAGAACTTACCCTGGCACTGCCAACCTCAACACACATTCAGATCTCCCAGTGTTGTTTGCTTTTCTCAATTGCTTCCACAAGTCTGAAGCTTCCTTACAAGCGCTCATCATTATAAATCAGGCACCTTTCAAAAATGTTGAGGCTGAAAATACCTAGTTTCAGTAACTAGCAATATATCCAAGGGTCTAGAACGTCATATTGTTCTCTTGAGGTAAACCATTTAAACATAACCACAGCAAACAACCTACAAAATAATTTCTGTTGTGTTCTGAACGTTCTGTCTACCTTAAAACAACAACAACAAAAAAACTTTAAAAACCATTTCTCCATGTCTCACAGACATCTAAGCTTATTTATTACCCAAATCCCACTACAAGTGTCTAGGGGTTACCATTTAACAACCAAGGCTGAAACTCCACGCTGCTAATAAAATCATATTTCATATCTTAATCTCACTCTGTACTGCTTTAAATACACCATCTGTGTCTATCAAAGACCCGCAGAAACATGAACTCATGGAACCGTCCTGATTTCACAGTGGCTGGCGGTTTGAAACGACACCAGCAGATTAAGAGGAAGAAGATTTGTGAACAATCGCAGAAAGACGGGCTAATCCACAAAGCAATGGGGGGCGACCGTGACAGTCTCTGCTGAGCTAGTCGTCTCCGATGCCTGTCTTTGAAGACTCAGATTTCTGCTAACCATCTTTTTTTTTATACAGGATGGACGGATGGAATGTCGCTCCCGGGATGATGCGATGGAAGAGGAGAGGGTTTTGGGGTTATTGTGGGATTAACTATAAATTATTAGTTGTATATCGTAAAATGAAACCAAGATGAAGAAAGTTTTTGATGTTGCTTTATGGTCAAGATCAGGCATATAATACTGATCCAATTGCCCAACATATGCACGATTGAAACGCCATCTTAACTCCCTTTGAGAAGGATCTGGATCAATGTTGCTTTTAAAGTGATTCTGCCATTTTAAGATCAGTTGGACAGGATGAGACTTGATCGTAAATCAGGACTGCTTCTCTGAAATTCATTCATTCATTCTAAAAATATACAAAACAACCAAAACACTGCTCCGATCAAATAAAAAAAATAGATGTAATATACACTACCATTCAAAAGTTTGGGGTCAGTAACATTTCTTTCTTTTTTTTATTCATATTAAATGATAAAAAGTGACAAACAAATGCTGTTCTTTATAACTTTCTATTAATCCTAAAATATATTAAGCATGCACAACTGTTTTCAACAGCCTTGGTGAGCATAAGATACATCTTTCAAAAACAAAACATAAAAAATTACTGACTCCAAACTTTTGAATAGTAGTGTATTTTAAAAAATACTGCCAAAAGGTAACATTGCTGCTCCCACAAAATAAAGGTTAACAACAAGTCTAATTCACTGTAGTGAATCAGTTCAATCATGGACTGTTCCAATTGAAAAAAAAAAAAAAAACATTCATCCCTGTGCTTTACTGTAGGTCTTTTCTATAGCAAACAGCCCATAAAAACTTCAATGTAGTTAACCCATTTTAACATAAACACTTATTAGTAGATTGTAAATTACTGTAGTTTAATTATTTACATTCTAAGAAGCTTATCGGTTGTCATACCAGGAGTCACTTTTGTCAAAATACTCAAGTTCTGTCACCATCTGAAAACAAGATCAGTAAACAGGTAGCGGATGCTGCTTCACCAGTAAACAGAGGACATGACAGGCCCTAATGAAACCTTCATCAACACCAGACGTGAAAAAATTATTGAAACCGAGAACGTCCTGATTCCTGCTGCTCTCTGGATTTATAACTATACAACCAATGCACATTTTTGAGACTGGGGTAGTGCAATGATGGAGTGTGGGAGGAAATGAAGAGGAAAAAAATAGAGAGAAGGAAGGAAGGAAAATAAAAGATTTAAAGATGAATAGATGGATGAAAAATAAAGGAAAAGGAGAAAGTGTGAGGATGCATGGAAGTATGGATAGATGGATGATGAAAAAAGAAAGGAAGAATGAATGATGGAAGAAGAGAAAAGAATGGATGGATGGATGGATGGATGGATGGATGGATGGATGGATGGATGGACAGGTGGATGGATGGAAGTATGGATCGATGGATAATAAAAAAAGGAAGGAAGAATGGATGATGGAAGAAGAGAAAAGAATGGATGGATGGGGAAAAAGGGAAGATGAACAGACGGATGGATTGATGGAAGTATGAATAGATGGATGGTGAAAAAAGAAAGGAAGGAAGAATGGATGATGGAAGAAGAGAAAAGAATGGATGGATGGATGGGGAAAGGAAAGATAGACAGACAGATGGGTGGATGATAAAAGAGAAGAAAGGATGGAGAAAGAACAAAGAAAGAAAGAAAGAAAATATGGATATATGGAAGACATATGATTGATGGATGGATGGATGGATGGATGGAATGAAATGAAAGAATGAAAAGGAAGGAAGTAAGGAAGGAAAATAAAAGATTTAAAGATGGATAGATGGATGATGAAAAAAGAAAGGAAGAATGAATGATGGAAGAAGAGAAAAGAATGGATGGATGGATGGATGGATGGGAAAAGGAAAGATAGACAGGTGGATGGATGGAAGTATGGATCGATGGATAATGAAAAAAGGAAGGAAGAATGGATGATGGAAGAACAGAAAAGAATGGATGGATGGGAAAAAGGAAAGATGGACAGACGGATAGATTGATGGAAGTATGAATAGATGGATGGTGAAAAAAGAAAGGAATGAAGAATGGATGATGGAAGAGAAAAGAATGGATGGATGGGAAAAGGTAAGATGGACAGACGGATGGATGGATGATAAAAGAGAAGAAAGGATGGAGAAAGAAAGAAAGATGGATATATGGAAGACAAATGATGGATGGATGGATGGATGGATGGAATGAAATGAAATGAAACAATCCTGCTATGGAACAATCATCTCTTTCTTTCTTTTCCCCATCCATCCATTCTGGCTGGGGTAAACAGATGAATGGATGGATGGATTGATGGACGGTGAAAAGAAAGAAAGAGATGATTGCTCCATAGCAGGATGTGTCAGTTTCTCTGCATCTGACCCTCAGGCGGAAGAAAAAACAGCTTGAACCAGCTTTATACAACTGTGTATGAGAAGAGAGAGAGAAACAGTGAAAGTGCAACAGACAGGTTCCTGGTGCTGGCACTGGCATCTGACTGACTCGGAGTCCACGCTGCCCCCTGCAAGCTGGCACAGCTCCTAGAAAGCCATTCTGGCTTGAGCAAACAGAGCCATGTGCTTGCAGCTGCACTCTTGCCTATTAAAACCTCCAGCTATTATGGGAAGCCCAGAGGGATCGCGACGCTTATTAGCCACCGCACCATGTTTCTGAGCCATGATCCTGTCTACTTCTGCACGGACGCGGAACAAAAGGGCTAAATTTAGCTTCCTTCAGACTCTCACAACAAAGCGACCATTACTGACAAATTGAGAGCTCAAATGACGTAAATTACTATAATTTGCCAGCGTGTGAAGTTATTTCCTTCATAATTTAAGTGTGTATCCATTCATAAATGTTCTTCAGAGTTGTTGACATCGTTGACTTGCATTGCGTTCTTTCAGACATTGGCATCTGGTTTTGACTGACGATGCAGCACTTAGTGAGTTTCTAATAAGCCAATTAAGCGCTATCAAAGTGTTTGTTACTGATGTCTTCAGCCAGAGACAGAAGGATAACCTGTAATTAGTCTAACGGTGCTCAGTCAGCCAGACAATGGGAGCTCAGAAGAGCACCAGGCAACTGTGGATGGTCACGTGGGCATGAGCCACCTGTAACGAACACAAGGCCAAACTGACCCTAGAGGTTGAGTAGCCATTTCATTGTGCGCATTACCCTACAACATTTACAAAGTAAATGTAAAAAAAATTTCAATTAAAAAAAAATGCAGTTTTTTTTTACTTTCTATACGAATCTGGATAAATTAAGGATCACAATTTTTTTTTAATCAAATAGAGATCACGATTCTCCCACGATTCTGAAAAGACAACTAAACAACATGACATGTAATTTACTAGAGGTTCTAACAAAATGCTAATTGCTGCAGTCTATCATTTTTTTTATTAAAACTGGAGGGGGTCCAGAGTATCCGGGATGGAGGAGCAGATTACGTTTTTAACCAGTCCCTCAAAGACCCTGGTCCGCCCACTCAGAAGCCATGCTGCAAGCGACTCTTGATGACGTAGACTGGGACATGTTTCCGGGAAGTTCATCTGACGTCAGCAAGTTCACAGATGTAGCATTAAGCTTTGTAAACACGCTAGCCGAACAAGTTAAAGCTGCAGTCCGTAACTTTTTTTGGTCCAAAATGAATTTGAGCCAGTACATAACCAGCCAGTCAGTACGTTTACATGGACAACAATACTCCGATATTAACCTGATTAAAGGCCTTTGCACACTGAGTCCGAAATTCGCATGCAAAATTTTCGCACGTCAAAAAATAAATTCGACCTCACGTTATGTCAATCGCGTTTGCACACTGCCTCCGAAACTTTCGTCCGTCAAAAAAAAATTCGGAACAGGTTCGATTTTCTGTGTTTTTCGCATCCGTTTTTCCCATCTGCAGTGCTGATGCCCAACCTAAACTGATGGCAATGCTGGTGAATGAATCGCCAGTGCTCAGATACCCTTATATATTATTGTATCAAAAATACTACTAATATTATTATATCACAACTATAATTATAGCTCACCAAGTCCCTGTAAACCGTGTGTGTGTGGGTGTGTGTGTGCGGAGACATACTGCCAGTCTTTGTTCAGGATCAATTGATTCACAGAGATTGGTGGTCTTCTTTTTAATATGTGGCTCCAGTGTCGCTAACAAAGCCTCAAACTGAGCCACTGACAGTCTGAAGTAAACTTCGGATCGGTCTGGATAATCCCGCAGATCCTTGATAAGGAGGTGGAACTCTCCATCCTCTCTCCGCGATCGCAGGAGTGGATGATGGACCCATTATTTCCGCTTTCTTTTTCTCTTTTTTAAAACGAGAGTGGACAAAAAAAAATCATCCTCACTACTTGAAGACGGCATTTTGTATTTTTGTGCGTTTTTTTCCGTAACGCATTCATTGATACGCATCGGACTCAGTGTGCAAGGTCTCTGTGCGTGACGAATTTTCCGGATCACGAATACGAAAAAACGCATGCAAAAATTTCGGACTCAGTGTGCAAAGGCCTTAAGACATACTCTGATTAAGAAGCTACTATGTAAACAGCGATTTCTAATTACCTTAATCCGGTTAAAGTCATACTCGAAGTAGACGCAAATCGAATTAAGACATGTGGAGTATGCCTATTTTAGTCGCATTATCGGAGAGCATTACAGACATGTTCACACCTTAATCTAACTATTAACGTTGTGTTGGAGTTTTCGTCGCATTATGTGACAGGACCAGTGTTGTGCAAGTTACTTTCAAACTGTAATACATTATAGATTACTTGTTACTGTTATTTAAAAGTAATTCTTTACCTTACAATATTACTGCCTCAGAATTATAATGTTACATTACTCCTGTATTACTTTTGAGTTACTTTCACCAAAATAACTACAGAAGTAGAACTTATCATTCTAAAATGACAAAATGTAGGCTAGTACAGAGCATTTTACATCCAGTAGAAGGTGATATGATGTAGCATAATGACTGTGGGCTATCCAGGCTACTAACAACATAGCATATACAGTGAGGAAAATAAGTATTTGAACACCCTGCTATTTTGCAAGTTCTCCCACTTAGAAATCATGGAGGGGTCTGAAATTGTCATCGTAGGTGCATGTCCACTGTCAGAGACATAATCTAAAAAAAAATCCAGAAATCACAATGTATGATTTTTTAACTATTTATTTGTATGATACAGCTGCAAATAAGTATTTGAACACCTGAGAAAATCAATGTTAATATTTGGTACAGTAGCCTTTGTTTGCAATTACAGAGGTCAAACGTTTCCTGTAGTTTTTCACCAGGTTTGCACACCATGATTTCAAACCATGACGTCTTAGTGTATTACCAACAGTAACCTTGGAAACGGTGGTCCCAGCTCTTTTCAGGTCATTGACCAGCTCCTCCCGTGTAGTTCTGGGCTGATTTCTCACCTTTCTTAGAATCATTGAGACCCCACGAGGTGAGATCTTGCATGGAGCCCCAGTCCGAGGGAGATTGACAGTCATGTTTAGCTTCTCCCATTTTCTAATGATTGCTCCAACAGTGGACCTTTTTTCACCAAGCTGCTTGGCAATTTGGAGGAGTACAATTTTGTCTCTAGTGTCTTTGGACAGCTCTTTGGTCTTGGCCATGTTAGTAGTTGGACTCTTACTGATTGTATGGGGTGGACAGGTGTCTTTATGCAGCTAACGACCTCAAACAGGTGCATCTAATTTAGGATAATAAATGGAGTGGAGGTGGACATTTTAAAGGCAGACTAACAGGTCTTTGGGGTCAGAATTCTAGCTGATAGACAGGTGTTCAAATACTTATTTGCAGCTGACCCGAAGCACACAGCCAGGATAACCAAGGAGTGGCTCTGTAAGAAGCATATCAAGGTTCTGGCGTGGCCTAGCCAGTCTCCAGACCTAAAACCAATAGAGAATCTTTGGAGGGAGCTCAAACTCCGTGTTTCTCAGCGACAGGCCAGAAACCTGACTGATCTAGAGAAGATATGTGTGGAGAAGTGGGCCAAAATCCCTCCTGCAGTGTGTGCAAACCTGGTGAAAAACTACAGGAAACGTTTGACCTCTGTAATTGCAAACAAAGGCTACTGTACCAAATATTAACATTGATTCAGGTGGTCAAATACTTATTTGCAGCTGTATCATACAAATAAATAGTTAAAAAATCATACATTGTGATTTCTGGATTTTAGATTATGTCTCTCACAGTGGACATGCACCTACGATGACAATTTAAGACCCCTCCATGACATCTAAGTGGGAGAACTTGCAAAATAGCAGGGTGTTCAAATACTTATTTTCCTCACCATATTTATAAAGATCACATTAAAAAGTATAAAAATCACTCGTTTTTATAAAGTAACACTGGACAGCAACACCTGCAGGTAAAGTTACAGCGGGTTGCCTGAGCCCATTGAATTGTAACAGACCCGCCAAAGTCGCGCTATGATTGGACTTCGGACAGCGTAGCGTCGCATGGGGACGTAATGACGTGCCATTAATCGAGCTATGTCCTATAATATGTAAAAGGAGAACATGAACGGAATATTCTAATAGCAACTCATGTAAATATTGTCTTATTCAGAATAAGGTGAGTAATGTAATTACTGCTGTCCATGTAAACATTAGCCCGATTCACAACGGTAAGCTTGTAATAATGTGTTATAATTTGAGTGATACTGGTAGCTTTCCATTAAAACTCACGAAATACGAGCTTCCGCCGTTCATATTTGTATCATTACGTCACGTCTGTATGCATAAAGGAGTCCGGGCTAGTAAGCTATATCGCGTCTGTGGATGTTTCAGGTGGCGGATCGTTTGTGGCCTCTTCTTACAGCAGCTGGAAAGTAATTAAACTTGTCATTTTGATGGCGGCTTGTAATCCAGAAAGTTCAAAACGACAATCATCAGTGACAACTGATGCGTTAATAATAGACAACCCACACATACACCTCAAAACATTAGATTCTTCCGCACTGAGGAGCTGTGCTGATGCACAACACACTTAAGGAAGATAACACCGCACATAACTGCAATTTCAGCGTTCAAACAAAGATGGTGACAAAGAGGTAAAACATATGGACTGCAGCTTTAATTTGAATTAATAATACAAAAATCAGTTTGAATGAATGAATCAATATTTCATTTTTACTTCTTACTTGCATTCTTACTTGATTCATTACTAAATGACTTTGCCATCACAGAAATTAATTACATTTGAAATATATATTCAAATAGAAAACAGTTATTTTAAATTGTAATAATATTTCATAATATTACTGTTTTTATCTTAATTTTAAATCAAATATATGCAGCCTTGGTGAGCATAAGAGACTTTTTTATATATACACATACTGTATAGATAAAGGTATAACAGACTTAAAAGTTACGTTTGCAAATTTTGTTTTTAAGTACTCTGCTCGACAAATGTTGGTAGGTGTTGGTATAATTACTAGCCTGGATGCCAGCCGAACTTAGCCCCGCCCACAAAATTTTTACTCGGGCAGTTCGGTCTGGACTTGATCGGTAGAGAAGTAATTATGCCCGAACAGAAACTGTTCGGACCAATGAAATTGTCAGTGCGGGCTTTAGACGATGATGGACAGATGATAAACAGTAACGTAATCATCCACGTCATCAAAGGCGCTTGGGTTGAGTTTGTTCTAATCCTAAACGGAGAACTTGTTCGTATATGCATTCACCTTTACTATTTCTCTCAGAAATGATGATCGTGTTGGTAAGTACTCTGTGTATCCTTAAATTCTTTTTTTACAACACCGGCAAAGATCGTTTACACTAATCTTGTTCTTCTAACGTTAGGCTACTTATTCCAGCGTGCGTGCAGACAGGGTTGCCAAGTTTTTACAACCCGCCCAATTGCTAATGTTCCTCAAAACTAGCCAAAAACAAGCCCAATAGCTTTCTAGGGGGGGTTCTCCGGGAAAAAAGGCATTTGAGGGGTAAAATATGTGTTATGTTGGCAGGGCTGGCAGCTAAAAATTCCTGGGTCTGTATATCACATAATTGGGGTCACTTCAACCCGCGGACATGGCAACACAGTGCAGTTGAGTTCTGTTGACATTTGACAACTAACGTTATGCGTCGCTCCATTGCTCTGATTGGTTGTAGGTCTATCCAATTGAGGTCTTTCCTGGTTCGGTTGAAACACGCCCCATAATCACAGCCCAACGGAGCAGTATCAGACTCATATTCTGACTAGAATTGAGTATGACGACGTCAGGCTTTATAATGACTGGAGCACTCTAAATAGCCCAGCATTTTGTCTTTAAGTGTATTTTTGTCCTCTGAAGATGCAATGAGTTAAAGTATGTTGGCAATAATCTCTATGGTCACCAATTTTCATTTTTGCACTGAATGTTCACACTATCATCCATGGAAAATCATTAAAAGGCCGAATGGGCTCTAGAGCCACTGAGAGGATTTGAGACAAACAAGACACAAGTAATACAAATCTGGTGTCAACTGGCTAATTAACGGCTACACACTCATTTGAACATGGATGAACTGAACAGCAAACAACCTCTGAATTTCACATACCACATGACCAGCAATTGAAAGCTGTTTACCCCAGTGTTAGTAAGATATAGAGCAAAGATTTTATGACTCCGAATTGTTCAGGTTTCGGGTTATAAATAGAAGGTCTGAGTTTCCCAGAAGCCTCTTGGCACTAAGATCGCTTGCTTGCTCCACAACAGAGGAAAAGCAGTCAGATTGCCTTGATGCACTAGGAAAATGTTGCTCTGGCAAGTAGTAGAACATATGAAGCCAATCATGTTTGTTAAAATATTAACTACAACACAGATATGCAGTGGTCTGTAACCAATCAAAATCCTTTGTCTGGTGAGGACAATGTAAATATAAATGTTTGGCCAATTGAATCCTGACGAATTCTGTAAAGTCAGTTTTAGTCAATATTTGGTCATTTTGAGATTATTGTCATCACTGGTGAGGTTTTTATGCGTTTCATTTTACACAGTGTTTACTCAAATGTCAATCTGTTCAATCAAATAAATTTCATCAATCAATTAAAAACATAAATAATTACATGATATGCTTATACATCAAATAATAGATGTTCAACATCTTGCAGCAGGAGTAAAATGTTTTATGATTTTATTGAAATAAAACAATTTAATTAATTAAATAAATAAATAAAAACAATCACAAAAAATGAGGGGACAAAATTTAAATAGTTGGTATGGTGAAGTGCTGACGTCCCCAGAGTGTTTATGTGAAGTATTAGCTCTAAATACCCACAGATAATTTTTATAGCATTTTAAAATTGTCACGTTTTGAGGGTGAGCAAAAACACGCTGTTTTTGTGTGTGTCCCTTTAAATGCAAATGAGCTGCTGCTCCCGGCCCCCTTTCAAGAAGAGGGTGGAGATTCAAGAGCTCATGTCAGCACCTCCGATTACCTCATGCAAACACGCAATGAAAAGGTCCGAAACTGTTCAGCATTTATGTTCAAACTGTAGTCGGACAATGATGGAGAGACTCAAGAAGAAGTGACAACACGTAGAATGCAACAGGAGGTTTCTGAATGGCTAGTTGATGAATTTATGTAGCTGATGTGGCGTTAACTATCTTCAAGTCATTGATTAGCATATTCTGTCATGATAAGCTTGTGTGTGAACTGTTGTAAGACGCCTTCAGAGCCGGAGAATATATGCTGCATGATTGTATATTTTAGTTTACGTAATTACGGTTATAACTTATGTTGTAATTTTGCTTTTATGACATGCTATTGCATTTGTGTTACGTACTGTAGTGCAATAAATGTGAAAAGACGGATGTGACTGCTTGAGCAGACTCCAAAATGTGCTCTACTACAACTCTTCCTCTTCTCAACA
Organism: Gobio gobio; assembly: GCF_949357685.1. Lineage (NCBI taxonomy): Eukaryota > Metazoa > Chordata > Actinopteri > Cypriniformes > Gobionidae > Gobio > Gobio gobio. The sequence goes on from NC_137098.1 coordinate 55,876,608, forward strand.
TGGCCTTTGTTGCGTGTTCCAGGGGGCAGGTTTTATGTAAATGTTAGGGTTAGATATGTCACTAACCCACAAGAAGCTTGTTGTAGTCCCTACCAGCCGTTTGATGTAGTCCTTAAAAAGTGATTTCTTTAAAAGAAAAGATCTTCATTTGCTCTGAACTTTGAGCGTCATAACTTTGCAGATGCTGTTTATGCTCAAACAGCAACATTACACACTAACTAAAGTTAAAAACGTGAAATCATAATTAACCACCCCTTTAACAAAGTTATACCACCATGCACAACCACTGACACAAGATGCTAAGTTCCACCGTTCTCTTACAATTCAGCATTAGTATTTATCATGTGTAAACATACCTATACCTAAAAAATATTTAAAGAGGACCTACAGTATTATGCTTTTTAACATTTTCAACTTTCTTTAGTGTGTAATGTTGCTGTTGAGCATGAAAAAGGTCTGCAAAGTAACAAAGCACAAAGTCACTCCAAAGGGAGTTATTCTCTATATCAGTGCACTTGTGCGCAGTTTCTGAACTCCATGACACACCTCTATTGTAGTCTTGAGTTTTCTTTCGGGAACATTTCATGTCACAATATTCTTCATTTAAATAATTCCCGCCCAAGACATATATGCAAAATGGGAGTGAGGCCTGGTTGAGTTGTGTTAGTAGTGTGTTAAAACTCACGGTTATGGTAAGAGCAAGACATTTCCCAAAAATGCTTGAAGCGTCTGACCAATCACGACACACTCATGTCTGACCAATCACAACACACTCATCCAGCTGACCAATCAGAGCACATCACAGGGCTTTTCAGAAGGAGGGGCTTCAGAGACCAGAACTAAAAGCCTTACTGATAGACTGGGAAGAAAGAATGTAGCAACAATGTAAAATATGTGAAAAACAATGTTTTTTGAACATTCAAGCATGAAAACCTGTTCTAGTAGACCCTTGTCCTAAGCTAGCCAATAATAAAACGCTAGTTCAATTATACAAAATACTCAGTAGTAATAATTATTCAATGTTTGTAAAGGTACAATATGAATGCAATTACATAATTAACATGAAGCATGCTGTGATAAATAATAGAAAGAATAGCAATACACAACTTAATAAAAAAAAAAACATTAACACAATGTGCTTGTCAAACCCAGCCACACACACAAACAATAGCAAGGGGCGTAGATGTCACAAGCACAATAAGTGTGTGTGCGTGTCTGAGTATCTGTTGTTTCCTGTTTGTCCCAGTGATTTTTACGGATATTAAGTCATTGATCTGTACAGATATTAAGTCATATGACTCCTCATATTGGCAGAAAGAGAGCTCTTTAAAGATTCAACTGGGGAAAAGGATCTTAAAACAAACCTTGAACAGGGTTCCATCACCTTTTGACCAAATAATTTTTCCAGTCGTTTGTGATTTCTCAATAGGAATATAAAAAAATTAACACTACAGATAATCTGCAATTATTAATTTAACATTCCCTGATATTTTCAGGTTTTCCATGACCCGTGAGAATCCTGCTCAAAGCTTAAAATGCATAGTTAAAGCCAAATACATATTTAACAATCAATCTTAAATCTTTATCTTAGCATATATATATACACTGTTAGGCAGAGTCAATATAATGTAAATAGCTCTTCAATAAGGTTTCAGGGCCAAATGTGTGTTCTGAACAATCAGATATTGTGTGTTTGTCAAGCCAGTGGAACATTTTATGCGTCTTTGTGTGTGTGTGTGTGTGTGTGTGTGTGTGTGTGTGTGTGTGTGTGTGTGTGTGTGTGTGTGTGTGTGTGTGTGTGTGTGTGTGTGTGCGTTCGTTCGTGTGTGTGTGTGTGAGAACTGGTCAAGGCCCAGCATTGTAAGACATGTGGTGAAGTGAAAACTGAAAACACCACACTCAGCAATTCAGCCCATTTAATGGCATTCACATCTGTGAGGCGTGTGCAGCTTCCAGAACCTTCTCTCTATGTCACTCGCTCTCTATCCTCACGACGTCCTCATAAAAAAACACTGCCAAACACACTGGACCGCAAAGCCGACATGACTCCAGACATTCTCATGTATCTCAGGTGAACTGTGTGTAACTGATGCAACAGTTTTCCTTTATATAAGACGCATCAGTGTTTCTCAAGATGTTTTGGTTGATTTTTTCTCATATGAGGAAGATCTATTATAGAGTGAATCTCACGAACCGTGTCCAAAATATTTCACCCAAATTGCCTTTGTTTATATTTTTGCTTTGTTAGGACATTACGATTTGTTCAAGGTGACATTATTTTCATAACAGTGAACAATAAGTGTGTATATATAATGTGAGGAAAATAAGTATTTGAACACCTTGCTATTTTGCAAGTTCTCGCACTTAGAAATTATGGAGGGGTCTGAAATTGTAGGTGCATGTCCACTGTGAGAGACATAATCTAAAAAAAAAATCCAGAAATCACAATGTATGATTTTTTAACTATTTATTTGTATGATACAGCTGCAAATAAGTATTTGAACTCCTGTCTATCAGCTAGAATTCTGACCCTCAAAGACCTGTTAGTCTGCCTTTAAAATGTCCACCTCCACTCCATTTATTATCCTAAATTAGATGCACCTGTTTGAGGTCGTTAGCTGCATAAAGACACCTGTCCACCCCATACAATCAGTAAGAATCCAACTACTAACATGGCCAAGACCAAAGAGCTGTCCAAAGACACTAGAGACAAAATTGTACTCCTCCAAATTGCCAAGCAGCTTGGTGAAAAAAGGTCCACTGTTGGAGCAATCATTAGAAAATGGAAGAAGCTAAACATGACTGTCAATCTCCCTCGGACTGGGGCTCCATGCAAGATCTCACCTCGTGGGGTCTCAATGATCCTAAGAAAGGTGAGAAATCAGCCCAGAACTACACGGGAGGAGCTGGTCAATGACCTGAAAAGAGCTGGGACCACCGATTCCAAGGTTACTGTTGGTAATACACTATGACGTCATGGTTTGAAATCATGGATGGCACGGAAGGTTCCCCTGCTTAAACCAGCACATGTCCAGACCCGTCTTAAGTTTGCCAATGACCATTTGGATGATCCAGAGGAGTCATGGGAGAAAGTCATGTGGTCAGATGAGACCAAAATAGAACTTTTTGGTCATAATTCCACTAAACGTGGAATATTTATATATTAATAAACGTTTGGATATTGCGAGATTTTGGGGAACAACCTCCTTCCCTCAGTTAGAGCATTGAAGATGGGTCGAGGCTGGGTCTTCCAACATGACAATGACCCGAAGCCCACAGCCAGGATAACCAAGGAGTGGCTCTGTAAGAAGCATATCAAGGTTCTGGCGTGGCCTAGCCAGTCTCCAGACCTAAACCCAATAGAGAATCTTTGGAGGGAGCTCAAACTCTGTGTTTCTCAGCGACAGGCCAGAAACCTGACTGATCTAGAGAAGATCTGTGTGGAGGAGTGGGCCAAAATCCCTCCTGCAGTGTGTGCAAACCTGGTGAAAAACTACAGGAAACGTTTGACCTCTGTAATTGCCAACAAAGGCTACTGTACCAAATATTAACATTGATTTTCTCTGTTCAAATACTTATTTGCAGCTGTATCATACAAATAAATAGTTAAAAAAATCATACATTGTGATTTCTGGATTTTATTTTTTTAGATTATGTCTCTCACAGTGGACATGCACCTACGATGACAATTTCAGACCCCTCCATGATTTCTAAGTGGGAGAACTTGCAAAATAGAAGGGTGTTCAAATATTTATTTTCCTCACTGTATATATGTATGTAATATATATATATATATATATATATATATATATATATATATATATATATATATATATATATATATATATATATATATATATATATATATATATATATATATATATATATATATATATATATATAAAGATTACATTTATTTGAATGAATGATTTATAGTTTTTATTTTAAGTACTTACCGAGAGAGAGAGAGAGAGAGAGAGAGAGAGAGAGAGAGAGAGAGAGAGTGAGAGAGTGAGAGAGAAAGAGATGAGATGCGTACCTGCGTCTGTTCGTCTCTTCCTCTATTAACAACGAAGCTGTGAATTTAATTGCAATTTTATTGCACACCTTCCAGCCAATCAGAATCGAGTATTCAGACAGACTATGGTGTATATACCTGGTTTCACAGACAAGGCTTAAGATAGTCCCAGACTAAAATGCATGTTTGAGCTGTTTTAACTGAAAGCAACTTGCACTGACATATCTTAAATTAAGTCATTGCCATTGTTTTGTCTCAAGATGCACAACAGTAATGTTTTTTTTCTAAGGAATGTTTATGAATGTTACTTAAATGTCCTAATTGAACTAAGGCCTAATCCTGACTTAAGCTAAGCCTTGTCTGCGAAACCGGGCCATCATTTTTAACATTACGGGCCAAACTACTTTCAGGATTTACTAAAGGCACGCAGTGAAAAATTCTCACTGAAAAGGCATGGACAGGGTTGTTTTTGCGGCTGACCTTACTGCATATGCATTTGTAAGAGTTTCCCTTTCAGATGCAGAATTTATGGTAGGAGAGTATTTAAATTAATCGTGCAAGGTGATTTACTAAGGTTTATGCTAGTCAACTATTTGCACCATTATTTACAGCCCAAAAAAAGCATGTCTTAAAGCAGACGCTAATTTGCGCATCTCTTGGTAGATTGTGTTGGTCATTATGGAAATGATCCGGCTGTGTCTGTGTTCTTTAATTTGCGTGTTGTCAGTAGATCACGCACTGAACTTTCCACTCCCATTGGTGCTTTTTTGGGAATTGCCTTGTTTAGTAAATCTGGCCCAATATATATAGAATTTTTCACATTACAATAATGTTAAAGCAAAAAGAAAAGTTATGGTCCTAATGATTAGTTTCATTAGTCCCCCCCCCCCCCCCCCCCCCCCATTTTAACTCTGCAGTAAAATATGACTCCAGATATGTTTCTGACAGCTTTCATGAGACTCAACCATTAAGATCCTTGTCATCCCATTAATTAAACGTTTGTATTGGACAAGAGTTTGTTGGGGTCAGTGCATCTGTAGAACGGCCCTAGACACAAGGGAAGCTGAAGCTGTTTTCAGACATACTGCCACCGTGAGCTCTTTATCTGACAGGATATGGGGGTGAGGGGGGGGGGGGGGGGGGGGGTCAGACGGTCTAGTCAGGCAGTTTGTCTCTTTTACGCCATCTATTGGAACAAGCACACAGGAGAGAAGGTACATGAAGAATCGAGGAGAACAAAGAAAGTCCTCCAGACGACCTACACAAGGGCAGTGGTTCTCAGATGATTTTGCTTCAGGACCAAGATTTTTTATCTGAAGATAATACGGGACACTGTACAAAGTAACACACATATTCTTCATTAACAAATAATATATATAATATATGTATATATATATAACCAAACCAAAAATTATTCAGACACCAGATATAATTTTCACTAGTGGGTGCAGGACACTATAATTATTTTATGTAAGTGTGGATAGCAAAATAAAGAAAACTGTGACATTTTATACCCAAACATTCTTCATACAGTGGACTATCAGTAAGATTTATACAAATTTGGGACCAAAATTATTCAGACACTTTGACCTGACCATGTTTTGCTTAAGTGTTTTTTCTTTAATTGCTAATGCTCCCTTTTACACCACAGACTGAACAAAACGAAGCATTGCTTGGTAATTGGTTGACCTAAATTGGTATTATCTAATTGTGTCCTTAAATTTAACAACTTTTTTTTTTTTCTCTGACATTTCCCATCAGAACAGACCTACGACCCACTGCACAACTCTTAAAAATTATGGTTCCAAATAGGAAGAAGATCTTTGGTTTCCCAAAGAACCACATTTTTAGTGTGAAGAACATCTTGTGGAATGGGAAGGTTCCATGAATGTTAAAGGTTCTTCATAATCATTCATTTTAAAAGTGTAGGTTGCTTTTACTGTAGCATTGGGGACAATGTTCACCTGGATGTGCAATACTGTGAATCGGCACTGTTCGCTAAAGATCCCAATATTTTTTTTCATGGCTTTGAGGGGAAAAAAAACTGCCAGAGAAAAGACATTTTGAGCTGAGAACAGAAAAACAAGGGTGACGGTGGCCACACATTCACACGTTCCATCCGTCAAATTCACAGGCAGCTGCAAAATGTCCAGCTTTTTTTTTCTCCAACCAAAATTTTTTTTTCAAAAACAGAACCATTGATGGTAACAAAACAACCTGGCGAGACATCGCCAAGTTAAAAATCTAGGTCAGGCTGGAGGGAAGGGGGATGGAAAATGGAGTGTGTGGGTGAGGACATGAAAAACAAAAAAGTGAAAAATGGTCAATAAATTTGAGGAGAGTGCAGAGGGAATGTTTAGGTGAGCGTGTCTCACGGCTGCGTGATTCCATAAGGGTTTACGAGGAAATGAGAGGAAAAGTGTCATGCTTGATTGGACACCAGAGTGATGAGTCAGTGAATCTTTCTCTCTCACACGCACACATAAGAATACACAACATATCAACTTTCCGCTGCTCACTCAGGATGTGCAAAACTACATTTTCAAAAAAAGACTGGTTATATGAATAACTAATTGATTAGTCCTGACTTGTATTATTATGCTGGTTTGTGGTCATGTCAATCAGACGTATTTCTTAAAAAGAAAGGACATGTTCATGTGTTTAAACAACTGGACTGAGTACAACAGAGTAGATCACAGTAAAGGGGTCTCATGAAGTATTTTTACGTAAGTTGAAGTATTTTTATGTTGACACAGCATCTTAAAAATGCAACACTGATGCAACAAAACAAAAAAAGGCAAGACTTTTGTGAACAAGACTGCTAAACTGTTGAAATAACAGCACAGCCCTTCAGAAGACAGACGCTCAACACAAATAATCAAAACAACTGCAACATATCATTGTAAAAAATCACAAAAATTAGACTGATTATGCATTAAATTGAGTTTTTTTTAGAGGAGAAATTCACGGATATTATGACCAATACTGATACAGTATTCTTATAAAGTATATTTTATAAATAAATAAACACATATTATTATTATTATTATTATTATTAGATACCATACATTTACATTTAGAATAAAATGTAATTGTATATTTATTATAATTAATACAAAATCATTATGACATTAAATACAATAATTACAGCAACAACAACAATAATAGTAACAATACAACTACTAATAATAATGACGATGTTATGATGATTAGATATTATAAATTATATATTACATTTTACATAAAAAAATATTTAGTTTTTATTGTTTTATTATACAAGTATTAAAATAATTAAACTACTAAATACAACAATTAAATAAATAATAATTTAGAAAAATCTTTTATTATTATTATTTTTTTAAATTATTTTATTATTATAAATTATTATTATTTTTATTATTATTACTAATGCTACTATATTTGTGCAGTGTTGTTTGATCCAAAGCGCCAGATATATTTTCATGTGTTTTGGGATACTGTACGTTTATACATTTCTCACTATTGTTTAAAAAGCATAATAATAATCCAAATCAATACATTAAATGTATTACTTCAACTATCAATACCATTCTGTTAAGATGTTTTACTTTGAAACTCACCAAATGAGTCTATAAATTTGCATCCTTCAATTCATCCTCTTAAAATTAATGCTGCTAAAAAATATTAAAGCAATAAAAAAACTAGATCAACTAGTCAACCTCAGTAACTGACTAGTTGGACCCACCCCTTCTGCTCATGCCCACCAGCATGCTTCACAATCAACAAAGTAACCGGCCTACATCTGCCCAGTCATCGAAACACCAGTTGTCATGCCACATCTGTGGTCGTCCTGATTGCAGTTTGTATATAACCGAGGGAGCCTGCCGAAGGGGAAATCAAGCCGCAATCCCTGTTACTCAGAGCTCTGTCGTCCAGACACGAGTAAACATGCGCGCACACGCGCCATACCATAAAACAAACGTTTTTGCTAAGCTCGCCACCATGAATCAGCATTATTCATCTCATCTGCTCTGTAGCAAACTGACGTGACCAGAACCAAACCAGAGCAAACCGAGCGAGGCGGGTGGTTCACATTGCGGCCTACTCGCAATCTTAAAACCCAGGCAGCTTGAGCCGCCGCTCTCGCTGTACACACATCAAACAACGCAACTGTTTGGAGGGCTGCACAGACAATCATTCCCGTACCGCAGGCCTGTAATAAACATCTGCTTATTCTTCTGATCTCACATGTGTATCGGTTCTTCGCGGAAGAGTCATCCCTGTGGTGGGTGAATTTCAAAGTGCAGTGGACCATGGGAGGGTTTTTTTTTTTGCGGTTGTTCATTAGCTGTTCACTTTTATTCCCAATACTTAGTTTCATCCACTGTTCTGGTGCATATTAAAGCAATATGCCAAAAGTGGTGCATTACAGTGATTTTACCATAGGTGTTTTTAACCCAGTTATTATAGTAAAATCATTGTAATGCACAGCCACAAGTAGCTATTTAAAAATAAAAAAGCAGGCAAGCATCAGTAGTATTATTATTTCTCATCCGCAGGGTTTGGGAATCTCACAAACCACAAAAATTTAGCATTAAACAAATGACCTCAAATCATGTGGGTGCAACAACTTTAAGTGGCCAGACATGTTCACCAATCAGATGATAAGAACAGTCAAAACCTGAATTGCATTGAAGGATGGACCCGAACCATATCTAGAGGCCAGAATATCAGAGACCTAGGTCTTGCATTTTGACCTAGCAACCTCTAACCTTCTAGTAACTCCCTAGCAACAATCTAGATCTCCCTAGCAACCACATAACAACAGGTTTAGGGTACGTTTACATAACAACGTTGTACAAAAAATGTAGAAGTTTTTCCTTCGAATTTTTCACTTATAGACAACACCGTACACACAAATCCACAAAAGCGACTAAACATGCTGTATTCTGCTGCCAGGCCAGTAGTTGTCACTTTGTAAAGAAACAGGCGTTTTCGGCATTTTTGCAGTTTACATAGAGACAATAACAGTATTGTTTTCAGGCCCCCAAAATGCCATTGTCAGGTAAATGAATGACCAAAATACATTAAAAAAGTTTTTTTCAGTTTTTAGTTGAAAATGATGCCTTAGCAATCACATAGTAACCCCTTTCAACACTTGCACGAGAAAGCACCACTCATATTTTTTTCAGAAATGTAAAAAAGCAATATTTGGGCCAATAAATATACAACCCCAAATCAGAAAAAGTTGGGACAGTATGGAAAACGCAAATAAATAAAAAAAGAAGTGATTTCTAAATTTACTTTGACTTGTATTTCATTGCAGACAATATGAACACAAAATATTTCATGTTTTGTCTGGTCAACTTCATGTCATTTGTAAATATGCATCCTTTTCTGTCATTCAGACCTGCAACACATTTCAAAAAAAGTTGGGACAGGAGCAATTTAGGGCTAGTAATGAGGTAAAATGGTTAAATAATGATGTGATTTGAAACAGGTGATGTCAACAGGTGATTGTAATTATGATTTGGTACAAAAGCAGCATCAAGAAAGGTCTAATCCTTTAGGAGCAAAGATGGGCCGAGGATCGCCAGTTTGCCAACAAATACGTGAGAAAATTATTGAAATGTTTAAAAGCAATGTTCCTCAAAGAAAGATAGGAAGAGATTTGGATATTTCACATTCAACAGTGCTTAACATAATTAAAAGATTCAAGGAATCTGGAGGAATTTCAGTGCGTAAAGGACAAGGGCGCAAGCCTAAGCTGAACAACCGTGATCTCCGATCCCTCAGGCGGCACTGCATCAAGAATCGTCATTCATCTATAAGCGATATCACCACATGGGCTCAGGACTACTTTGGCAAACCTTTGTCAAGTACCACAATACGCAATTACATCCACAAATGCCAGTAAAAACTGTACTGTGCCAAAAGGAAGCCCTATGTTAACAGTGTCCAGAAGCGCCGTCGACTTCTCTGGGCTCGGAGGCATCTGGGATGGACAATCACACAGTGGAAACGTGTACTGTGGTCAGATGAATCAGTATTTCAGGTATTTTTTGGGAGGAATGGATGACATGTGCTCCGGACCAAAGAAGAAAAGGATCATCCAGACTGTTACCAGCAACAAGTCCAAAAGCCAGGGTCTGTCATGGTATGGGGTTGTGTCAGTGCCCTTGGCAAAGGTAACTTGCACTTCTGTGAAGGCACCATTAATGCTGAAAAGTACATAGAGATTTTGGAGCATAATATGCTGCCTTCAAGAAGACACCTTTTCCAGGGACGTCCATGCATATTTCAACAAGACAATGCAAAACCACATTCTGCACACATTACAAAGTCCTGGCTGCGGAGGAAGAGGGTACGGGTACTTGACTGGCCTGCCTGCAGTCCCGACCTGTCTCCAATAGAGAATGTGTGACGCATTTTGAAGCGCAAAATGCGACAACGAAGACCCCGTACTGTTGCCCACCTTAAGACTTGAAAAATTACTTCTTAAAAGTTTCTTAAAAATTACACCTGAAACACTTCATCACTTGGTGTCTTCAGTCCCTAAACGTCTTTTAAAGGGTAACTAAACCCCTGCTCAGAGCTTAACTCCACCCACTGGCAATTTTCAAAAAATGCTGGAAAAGTGGGCAGAGCCCGGCGGACACAGAGGGGACAAACCGAGGGCGGGGCTGAGCGGAGGGCGTGCACCTGAGACCCGCAGTGACGGATTGATTGACAGCTGTCAGACTCGCGAGTCGCAAAGATGGAGAATGACTGGAGTGACGCCAGCTTTGCAACAGAGCGGTCATTTCTCCTACCTTCACCTGAAGTGGAGGAGGGTGGATTGTCTGTAACAGACACAAACCCGGAGCCTTATCAATGCGAGCCGCTGCTCAAACTGCGTTAACTCCCGATGCCGACGATGCTAGTGAAGCAGCCGCGCAAGAACTGCCCTAATCTATCTGCTTCCGCGGCAACCACTTGCGGGTTTGAAAGCGCGTCTCATGTATGAAAATTATCTGTACACATGACGGGCGGCAATAATATCGCAAGAAAAGCCTGACGTGTACTGACAACTGCATTATTTAACCGTATTTTCTTCAATACAATGTTAAAGCAAGTGTCAAGTGAGTTTCATTCATAATGTTTACTTCATGTAACATGACAGTTCATACTGGAGTGAAGCCGTTCTCATCGTGTGATTGGGGGAAACATTTCTGAGGGCGTGGTGAGCTCGTGCCAGGGGCGTGGATAGTGAGCCGTTGGAGGTACCATCCTACGTCACGATGTACCACAACGTCCAATAGGAAAATTCAACTGCAGTAGCCACCGTTCAACCTTAAGAGGGCAGCACTTTGGCGGTTTTACACTATATTTTATAGAATTAAAACACTTTATACTCAAATGTCAAAACATTTACTCGAATCAATGAACAGCATTAATAAAGCCCCAGTATTACAGATCATTAACTAAAAAAAGTTGGTTTAGGGTTTAGTTACCCTTTAAGTGTTGTGAAAAGGAATGGCAACATTACAAAGTGGTAAATGCTTTACTGTCCCAACTTTTTTTTAAATGTGTTGCAGGTCTGAACGACAGAAAAGGATGCATATTTACAAATTACATGAAGTTGACCAGACAAAACATGAAATATTTTTTTTTCATATTGTCTGCAATGAAATACAAGTCAAAGTAAATTTAGAAATCACTTTTTTTTTTTTTTTTGCATTTTCCATACTGTCCCAACTTTTTCTGATTTGGGGTTGTACTTCATTAGTAACTATAGCACATTTATCCATTGTACAACGGATGATACCTCAAATCGTCTGTGTTACAACTTTTATAAGTGAACAGATATACAATTTTCATTCACCGGATACTTCTGCGTCGGGGCTATGCGTCGGTTTTCATTTACACTTCTGCGTTGTTGTCTGCATCGATGTGCAATTACACATTCAGACAGCTCACAGTGCTTCCTTTTTGGTGATTGGTCTGCCTCTAGCAGAGCAACCACATCGTGTGCGGTTTGCGTCAAACTGAAATGTTAAATTTTAAAAGGTGCACGTCAGGCTACGCGTGCTACACACAGCCATCAATGGTTCGACGCAGAATTATAAATCAGCTAGGCCTGTCGCGATAGTCAATAAATCAATTAATTGCACGATAAAAAAAATTAGCTCGATCATTTTTCTGCCCGCAATAATTTCCAGCGTCCGTTTTTATATCCATTTTTGCCGAGCGTTACATTATATGATAATGCTCTTATACATGTAAATGCTTCTAAGCCCGTCAAGACATGAGAATGCGCTGTATGTCAATGTCCTCTCCTGTCTGTGTGGCTGCGTCTCATGTCAGCTAATCGAGGGACACTGACACACACACACACACACACACACACACTCGACGCACAGACAGACTCGCGTCAGTCTCCTGCTCACATCGAGTTCTCTTTTGCTCATGAACAAACAATAACAACAACACAGAGAATTTTTAGTATTTTCATATTAGGAGTCTTAAATTAGTTAAATAACGTCTTAAATGAACTTAAAGAGTTGAGAGGAAATGAGATGCGTGGGACAGCGCGTCAGATCTGCGTCATGTTTGTCAGCAGCCGTTCTTAAAGTGACAGGAGCACTGATGATGCCTGTCATTAATGCTCATCAAAGAACAACGGGAACAGAGAAAATTGTAGCTTTAATAATGATTAATCTATATTTCATTTATTATTTATGCAGTTAAGAAAGGTCTTTGATAACTATTACATTTCTGTATATGTTTAAGTTCACTTAAATTAAAAAAATTTTTTTTTTACGTTTTCAGTTATACTGTAATGTAACATCATTAATGTTTCATAGAGACATCAGTGATACTGGCATTCATTCACAAAAACATGAAAATACAACACATATTTAAAATATGCTGTCAATAAATTGTTTCTACATTAATTTGGAGAGTAACTGAAATTATTAGAATATAAAAACATTAAAAACGCATTAATCGTGATTAATTACAGAAAAAAATGCGATTCATTCGTTAATTTTTTTTAATCGATTCCCAGCACTACCTAAAACACAATCATCCGTTGCAGTTTTCCCAGCTGTTTATTCAAGAGCATTTTTTTGTTAACAGACTGAAAGTCCATTGCTTTTTTTGTTTTGTTCATTTATTGTGGATATTTAAAATGCTTTCCGTTTTCAGTGTTAAATAGTCTTTAGAAATAAAAGTTTATTGATCTTTGAAAAGGAACCTGCATTATTATGCCATTATCATTATTTTAGATGAAAATGGTCTCAGAACGACAATATTATCTTTTATCGCAATAATTTCCTGGCCAATTTATCGTCCAGCAAAATTTGTTAATAGTGACAGGCCTAAAATCAGCCTTAAGAACTAAAATCAGCCTTAAGAACTCCCTAGCAACCACATAATAGGTTATCAGAACACCTTGGCAATCACATAGCAACGCTCTGGAAACCACCCTCAACACTCATTGTGATAGCATGAGATTTTTCACAAGCAACCAACCACTATAATTTTTCAGTAAGTTTAAAAAGCAATTCTTGGGCTGAGAAATATACTACATTAGAGTAACTACAGCACATTTATGGTTTAGAACGTGGCTCATCATGTCAGATTTTAGAGTCAGAACTATCCATAAAAATAAAATAAAATTGTACAATATTTAAACAGTTCTAGTTGAATTTCAAAGTGAGTGAGACTCAGATCATGCTGAAAAAGATCTAACCCACATTCAAGGTTTTAACACTATTTACTAGTTATTGAAACTTGCTGCCCTCAATCATAACAGACTGCTTTGAATGAAATATTAAACAAAATGACACACAGATTTATCTTAGGACCAGTGTGACTGTTTTTAAGCACCTTCATAAAAATGTCTGAAAAACTGCTTGAAAATTGATTCTAAAATCATTTTAAATGTAGCATAGTATGAATTTTTTCCAACCCAAAAAGATCTCAGCCAAACATGTCGTGCCAAATCAAACTCTTCACACAAAGGAATGGCATGAAATGATAAATGATAAAACAACCACAGGCATCTGTTAAATTCCATTCAAATATCAAATATCACAAAGAGCTTCTCAAGAAAGCAAAAATAAATGTGAGAGTCAGCGAGAGTGAGCTCCATAATTAATGACTTCATCTCCATTACAGAAATCCAATTCTGCTCTTTAGGTTACTACACTTGATCATTAATAACAGTGAAATATTTTAAGGTTTGTGTGTGTGGGGGGGACACTTACACATATTTTATGAGGATTTAATAATTGGATTTCCTGTTTGAGAAGGAACAAAGGCAGGCGGGCGGCTTTGAAGTGGGAAATGATGGTTCACTAGACAAGCTCTGCTGCATGCGTGTGCCATTATGAACTAGAGCAGGGGGTAAGGCCACAGGAATGAATGACGTCATTTTATATAAATGAGAATCATTGTGCTTGTATCCTGATGAGAGAAGCGACAGGATGCTTCTACAAAAGATACTCTTGTCTATCTGTGATATGCAACACACACTTAAGAGAGCTATCTTCTCTGAGGCACAGGTAATGGTACACACAGGTACACACACACTACTGGTCAACCGATATAGGTGTTACAATAACAATTACATATAACTACGAAACCATTTAAGTACAGATGCACTCAACTGCTGAAATGAAAAGCACATCTAACATGTAGCATGTAGTTACCAAGGACTAATAATGCAGCAAAGTTCCAGTAAGCGAAGTAGAGAGAGATAAAGGGAAGGTTTAGAGTAGACCATTGTGTCAGAAAAAAATGCATATTCCATAAAGAATCTGCGGTGTACTTGATTTTTAAACACAGTCAAAAGGGTTAGTTCACCCAAAAAAAAAAAAATAGCTTCATAAAATTAAGGTTGAAACACTAGTCACATGGACGATTTTAACAACGTCTTTATACCTTTCTGGGCCTTGAAAGTGTTAATTATATAGCCGTCAATGGAGTGATCAGAGAGCTCTCGGATTTCATCAAAAATATCTTCATTTGTGTTCTGGAGATGAACGAAGGTCTTACGGGTTTGGAACGACATGAGGGTGAGTAATTAATTACATTATTTTCATCTTTGGGTCAACTAACCCTTTAAGAATTTTCTGATTGGCCGATAAGAGTGGTAAGCGGGACCTGAGCGCAGATGCACAGGAGCTCCCATTCAGCATCTTCATTAGTTTAACGTATTTGTTTAACAGTTCTGTCCTAACAACTGTAAGGCAAATGCTATAATAATTTTTCATATCGGCATTCATAACAGACGTTTTTGAATATCTAAACATTTAATGCCACAAAGCTAACACACTTTGATGAATCCAGTTGTTGGATTTTAGTGTACATCCTGAATAAAAACACATGTACTCTGTGGCTGGTATTGGCAAACAAATTAGTTCAATCAAATCAACTTTTATGAGTATTTAGAAATTTTGTTTTCTTTTGAGTACACAAAGCTGACACATTTTAAAGGTGCTATATGTAAGAAAGAGTGGTTGAAATGGGTACTGCAGTCCAAAATCAAAATATTGTTTGCTTAAACACTCTAAGTTGATGTGTTGATTTAACCGCATTTTAATGTGCTTTTTTAGATGGATGCATAGGCTTTTTAGGTCAAGTAGAATCTGCAATCTCTGACCCAGTTTGTTTGCTGGCTTCCATGGCAGAAATATGCTGTGTTTTCCGCCAAGTGGCAACCCGTGGTGTCGAAATACTATTGGGTAAACTGGCAACGCGTGTTATCAAACAAAATTTTTTGTTATTAAACAAAAACAGACATTCTGACACGGAACGCACATTTCAAAGTAGAATAACTGACTGTAGCATTGTTTTTCAGAGAAACAAGTATGTGAACTTGATGTTTCTTAAATATCTGCAAACATATTGTGGTATTTATATGCTTTAGTACAGTCAAAAACTTACAAACAGCACCTTTAAGTAGGGATGCTCATATTTAACCGTTTAACCGTTAACCGAAAGTAATAATTTTGACGGTTTAAAAGTTTTAGGGTTTTTTTTGCTGCATAGTTAAAGAAAAATATGCTGTATTTTAGGCCTGTCGTGATTGGTCGATACAATCGACTGAGTCGACGGTTTTAATTAGCCGACCTCAATATTTTTAGTCGACTGGGCAAGTTGGGTACGATATGAAATTGTATTGTTACCGGTACTTTAAAAATGATAATCAGTTTACGGTTAATAATCGGATAATGAGCGGCGGTTTTCGGTCGGTAAAATTAACCGAAATGAGCATCCCTACCTTTAAGTAATCTGAATTTTTCTTTGCTTTGAGTTTTAGGAACTTGTTTCTTTTAATTTAGACAATCTTGAATTTAACTGAAACTGGGCTGGGATTTCTATTTCCCAGCATGCTTTTCATGACACTCAAAAGGGAGAGTTAATGCTCAATTTAAGTGATTTAAGATTTAGGAGTGTTTAATGTTTTGCTATGCTAATTTAGAAGAGCTTCTGTTATGCTAGATTTTGGGGGGAGGGGTTGTTACCATCATGGTGACGAGTGGGGCATAAGCTTGGTTTGAGAACAGATACATGTTAAGTGCTCTATATTGCCGTACTCATTTAACAATGCTATCAAAGCATTGAGTTACCAATTTTAGTTAAAAGTTAGCATTTACTGCATTAGCTAATTAAAGCTAGCCAAATTTCCACTACTTAAATATTTAAGTGGAAATTACATGATAACTTTAAGTTAAGTGTATGAAATAGCTTGCTCAAATATTTCAAGTACAAAATAAAAATCTGCCAGTTCTGCTTGCTTAAACTGTACATTTCTTAACGTAAACATTTTGATGTAACTGATTACCTACATTTTCTTTTTTTGAGTTTTGCCAACTTGTTCAAATTTACAGTGCATAATCCTGATGAAGAGAGGAGGACAGTGAAATCTATCACACTTAAGTTCTTCATTTCCTGTTTCTGTGGAGTTTCGGCAGATGAAGGGAAGCATCAGTAAGCCGAATAACAAAAAAATGTATTGTTTGTCCATGTCTTCATCCTCTATTTTTTATTGGCTCTTCTCCTTGGCTTTGTTTCGGGGCGGTATGGCAGTGTTAAGCATGTGCGTGTGATGTGGTAAGTCCAGCGGGCCTGTTTTTGACAGTGCGTCTGGTTTGAGTTTTGTCTTTAGGGGGGTCCAGTCAGCCAAGCGCCAGGTCAAACGACGCTTTTAACCTGTCATGTGGTTTAAGGACAAATCTTTCATCCACTTCTAAAGGCGTTCTCTTTTCTGTGCTCGCATTTGAACTCCTCCACACCTCGCTGCAAAACAAGCCCAATCAAGCAGGAATACAGGCTAATCTACAATCAACGTCCCCTCAAAGTTACAGTCACTGACCATGGCGTTTACACAATAAAACAATGAAATGATGGCTAACACATGTCACAGAAATGGGGCTGCTGACTAAAGATTTTTCCTAGTCGACTAGTAGTCGTTTACATTTATTCATTTATCAGACGATTTTATCCAAAGTGACCTACTACTGAAGAATACAAGTGATTCATCTTAAAAAGGCAATACTAGCCTGATGTCGTCATACTCAGATTCTAGTCAGAATATGAGTCTGGTACTGCTCCATTGGGCTGTGATGATTATAGGGCGAAAATTTCTCAGCACGAAATTGGATAGACCTACAACCTATCAGAGCATAGTTGTCAACAGAACTCAACTGCACGCACGCTGGAAGAAGTAGAAGAAGAAGATGCGTGTAAACAATCTTTGCCGGTGTTGTAAAAAGAATTTAAGGATATGGATCAACACGATCATCATTTTTGAGAGAAATAGTAAAGGTGAATGCATACGAACAAGTTCTCCGTTTAGGATTAGAACGACTTCAACTCAGGTGCTCTTTGGTGACGTGGATGATTACGTCACTGTTGATCATCTATCCATCATTGTATAAAGCCCGCCATGACAATTTGATTGGTCCGAACAGCTCTGGTTCGAGCATAGTTGCTCCACAACGGATCAAGTCCAGACCGAACTTCCCAACCTCAAATGTTGTGGGCGGGGCTAAGTTCGGCTGGCATCCAGGCTAAATAAACACGAGAAGTGCTAGTAATACAAAGTGTCAGACCTTCATTTAAGCCATTAGTCGACTATTAAACATTTGTGATATAAATTTAATTAATTAAATATATCCTGGGGGGTGTCATTGGAAAATAGTTTGAGCTGAGAAAGAATATTATGTGTTATATCATAGACAATATTGTATGTAATATTATAGAATATTACATTTCTTACTTTGTTCAACTTAACAGAGAAATACTAAACCAAAATATAGAGCCTTTAAAATATAAATGAAGCACTCAAGCACACAAAGCTTGCTGTATTCCACAGACAAAAGTAATGATTATGAATGTGTCAGGAAAGAAGAAAGGGACTACTACTTGCATGTTTCAAATGATAAGCCATGTTTGAGGTTGATGAATGATAGGCAAACGTTTGGATTTCCTGCCCAACATAATTACCACACGGACCAGCCGTGTTAACCATCTGTCCATCACGCCACTTCCTGTGGAGTTTTTTTTTTCTTGCAACCAACCAATTAAAATTTGGTCAACTAAGCATATTCTCTGACTAACGTTTAGTCGACTATTAGGGGGCAGGACTACATAGAGAGCTGCTGTTTTCTGACCTGAACTCCCTGCCATCTTCATTATCAAGCATGCATTATCATTGATTCTCCACCTGAGTGGCGTGCAAGCATTCACTAAGACATTTCAAATCTGGTTTGGTTTGTGGGCCTGATGTTCAAATTGAATTATGAAATAGTGTTCAGTAAGGTCCTCTCAAAGGCGTAGTGTTTTATTGACAAGAGCCTGCGCTCTCCTCTTGAGCTAGCATTAGATGAACATGTCGATAGATTAATGAGCCCCTCCTTCATAATTTATTAAAATCTCATAAAATAAACAAGGAATAGGCAGTCGGTCAATGTACTGCCACGCAAACTGCAGAGAGACCCGAGCAATTTGAAGGCTTTGTCATGCAACTAAACACTTAAAATGGTATTGAATAAGTAAGGTGCTAAATCAAAACTGAGAATGTAAGCTAGGCATTTAATACATCTTATAATTGTACGCTTTCTTGGCAATAAAACTTGATGCTTCAAACATGAATAATCTATGACTATAAAACTCAATCCAAGTGTCACTGGTTTACAAGCACAATGTGTTCTAGCAAATATGCTTGTAAAGTTAATTCTTGTAAAACAAACCCTGAATTACCAGAAACAATAACCTACATACAAGATGTTCAGACATTTAAAAAAAAGAAACACAAAAAAAAACACTTCTACAAAATAATCTGTTTATGCATGTTATAATAATTTAAATATTATGAAATAAAAGTGCTGTCACTTGATTACAAATATTAACTGATCACAGTTTTTCTGTAATTAATCACGATTAATCAGACCTAACATTAATGGGTTTTTTAAAAATATATTTTTATGTTGTAATAATTTCACATTCAATCTCCAAATTAATGTAGAAACAACATAAAGACATTTAAAATATTTATATATATTTTATCTTTTTTTTTTTTTTTCCAAATAAGGCCAGTATCATAGATACCAATACTGCTACTAATGTCTCTATGAAATTGACTTTTTTCAAGTTTAGGCATTAATTATAGGCATTCAGAATTACAGTATAATTGAAATCTATCAATTAAAACATTTATTAGGCTTTAAAAATGATGACAACTTTTAATTTTGAACTTAAAACAATCTTCTGTTCCCTTCGATATATCAGGGTCAGTTTTTTTCTATTGGCCCAGTCAGACAGATTTTTATTTTCCCAGTCAAAATGCACAAAAACATATTGTTTTCGTTGTTTTTGACCCATGTGCTTTCAGATTTTCAGGTAGCTCTAACAGGTAAGAAATAAACAGAAATTGAATAAAGTTATCAAACACTTCACAGTCTTCACTGCATAAATTATAAATTAAATATAGATGAATCCTTATTATTATTAACGTTACAAATGTTAGTCAGTCAAGTGCAGTCAGTGATTTTCTTTTTCTTTTGTTGTTAGATTATCCTTAATGACAAACAGCAGCAGGTTTATTAGGCTGCTGTCACTTTAAGACCTGCCGCACATGACCCAGATCTGACCCATTTTCTCAACTTTTTACGTTCATTTCAGACTTTATTTAACTAATTTAACTGTGCTTGTGAGGATACTTGACAAAACAGGCATTTTGGCATAATTCACCCTTCGCCGGGAGTTTGATTGACAGGCGATCTGACCGATCTGACCTAATCCACCATCCGCCGAATCCGGCATTTTTGTCCGGCGAAGCAGTTGAGAGTTCATAGATTACCGTCGGTGGACTTGAACTTGAAAAACGGTGTGTACTGACGTAGTTCCGCGGTTGAAACAACATTCCTTCTGAAGTTCATCCATGTTTATTTGATATTATAAATGAACTAGGAAGAAATTATCGGTTCACAAGCTGCTTTAACTGAGGCGCTACAACGACCTGTCACCACATATTAAAAAGCCACAAAATGGAATTTATTGTTTACATTTCTTTAAAAAAAATTTTTAGAGTTGAGACTTTGTTTCATATTAAAAGTAACCTGCTCTGTCCTGTCAGTGCGTTGTCAGTATCCTCTTTGCTCTGTGATGTGTCTTTCACTGCATGAGAACATGTGTGTGATGAGAGCTCGGCTTGTCGGACATAGCAATAGTAACTAAAAGGGGCGGATCTTTGCGAACTGTCAATTGTGTGTGTTTTTGGCGGTTCAAGGACTGTCTGAAGCAGCTTTCTGTGTGCATGAGTTTGCAAGTGTGTCAGACAGACAGGAGATGATATACTGTATATATACAGTCAAACCCGAAATTATTCATACCCTTGGGAAATATGACCAAAGAAGGCTGTGAAAATAAATCTGCGTTGTTAATCCTTTTGATCTTTTGTTTTAAAATTATAAAATTCTAACCTTTCATTGGAGAATAAGAATTTTAAAAGGGGGGAAAATCTTATTATGAAATAAATGTTTTTCTCTAATTCACATTGCTCACAATTAATCATATCCTTTTATTCAATACTTTTTGCAACCTCTTTTTGCCAACATAACAGCCCTGTCTTTCTTCCAGAGATACTGGAAATTTTGTTCAGATACATGGTATCATGGATTCTAGCAAATGCCAACAGATACAAAATTTAAACCTGACTGTCCCAGCTAGAAATCTTAAAATGGGCCACGGATGGATCTTCCAACAGGACAGTGATCCAAAACAAACATCAAAATCAACACAAAAATGTATCACTGAAAAAATGTATTTCTGCCATGGCCATCCCTGACCTTAACACTATAGAAGATGAGTGGGGTGAACTGAAGAGAAGCACCAACATGGATCTGGGAATCTGAAGGATCTGGAGAGATTCTGTATGAAGGAATGGTCTTTGATCTCATGTCAGGTGTTCTCCAAACTCATCAGGCATTATAGAAGAAGACTCTGAGCTGTTATCTTGGCAAAAAGAGGAAGCAAAAAGTACTGAATAAAAGGGCATGATTAATTGTGAGCAATGCGTATTAGAGAAAAACATTTATTTCATAATAAGATTTTCCACCCATTTAAAATTCTTATTCTCCAATGAAAAGTTAGAATTTTATACATTTTTACAACAAAAGATAAAAAAGATTATCAACGCAGATTTATTTTCACAGCCTTCTTTGGTCATATTTACCAAGGGTATGAATAATTTCGGGCTTGACTGTATATATACAGTATATACATACACGTATAAATACAGTGCTGTGCAAAAGTCTTAGGCCCCCCAAAAAATGGTTTTAAGCCAGTTATTTATATCTTTAGTCTGTCGGTAGTAAATATCAGTTTACATTTCAAAACATTACTTTTGCCACTGCTTACGCTTTGTTTCACAGAGCTTACAGGACGTCTGTACTTTCACACTGACGGCATTTATGCTACGTTTCTACGGTTCTTTTAAAAAAATAAAGTGATTTCTGGGTTACTATATTGATGAGTGAGAATGATGCAACCTGCTAAATATGGGTGCCAAGCTGTGTAAAACAGGCCTGTGTGATAAAGTGTGACAAAATCAGTTATAAACCTCTTTGTTTGTGCAAAGTTAAATCCAATATTT